>NC_133617.1:17796757-17949627 GCF_048593235.1 Sminthopsis crassicaudata
CACAGGGTCTGACCTGTCATCGGGGGGGGGGGGGGGTCGTGCCCATGGCCACTGTCATGACAATGGGCAGGTTGGTGACTTGTCCCATGTCACCCATGGAGTGAGGGGCTGACAGGATTCAGTCTTGGCTCTGGGAGTCCAAGGTCACTCTCATTCCCCTACACTGCCTCCTCTCCTAAATGAGGAAGAAAAACTTGGTATCTTCTGGCTCTGAAAGTCTCTTTTGGCTGATGGCTGCATCCTAATGGAACTTTACACACTCCATGTTATTCATTCCCCTTCCAGGGTGTTGAGGTCAGCACGGCTGTAGGAAGGGAATTTGGGGGTGCTGGGAGGGCAACTGAGGACCCAAGGGCCCCTTCTCCTCTACTCTGACTCCAATGAGACTGAGAGAGAATGAGACTGAAGAGTTTGCACAATTCCGCCTCATTTAAATCAACTTACTCATCAGTCAAGAGATCACTCATGGAGTCATTAGACCTCTTCCCATGAAAGGCAAACAACTCCCCTACCTCATAATTCTAACCCTGAGGTATTTCTTGGGATACGTTCCTAGAAAACCCTTTCTGTGCTATGGGGGTTGATCCATGTTCACTCAGCCGCAAGAAACCCCAGATAGAGTCCCTCTGGGAATGCCATGGTTGCCCAATAGATGAGAGCAGGAATCATTGTTCATTTTTATTTTCCTGGGCTCGGCCTAGAACAATACTCTGCACATAGCAATAAATGCTCATTTTCCCTTAGAGGAACTTCTGGACAGCCAAAAACTACATGAACTACAAATTATCATAATGATAACTAACATTAATAATAATAATTAATAATAATAACTGGCTCAGCTGGGAAATGTCTGAGGCTGGAATTGAATTCAGGTCTTCCTGAATCTTGGCTTATTCACTACACCAGTCTAGTTCAAATTTAAATTTAATTCAATTTCAATTAATTCAATTAATAAAATAAATTCAAATTTTAATTTTAAATGGGGATTATGATCCTTCCCTTATGGTATTCTAACAATCATCTGCCACAACCCCCTCCTTCTACAGGAAACTGTGAGATTAAGAGAAGCCACCGAGGATGGAGAACTAGATTGAATGGAAAGACCTGAGTTCAAATCCTGATCAGCTATGTGACCCTGAGCCAGTTACTTCACCTCTACCTCAGGTTCCTCATCTGTAGAAGAGAAATAAAAACACCTTATTAATAGAATAAAATAAGGATAATAAATAAATAAAGATAACAAGAGTCCCTCCTAGCGTTCTCGTGAAGATCAATTAAGATTACATTTGTGAAGTGCTTTGTAAACCTTAAAATGCCATAGAAATGTTAGCGATTTTTATAGTTGTGGAAACTGAGAGTCAGAGACAGGAAATAACTTGGCTGAGGTCATACAGTCTTGGAGCTGGAAGAGACTTGAGAGAAATCATCTTACTAGGTTCATTTTATAGGTGAAAAATCAGGCTCCAAGGGGAAAGGGGACTTATTCCAATGTACAACAACAGATGAGGAAACTGAGGCACAAAGGAGATGAATGGTCTCTGATATCATATAATAAATAAGAGCCAGAACACCAACCCAGTTTTCTTCCCATGATACTGAAGAGTTCCCCCCCACACTCTGTTCCAGATCCCCAGGAACTCACTCCACAACGTACCCCACACGCCATGGTCCCTAGGGTGCCTGTCACAGATTGAGCATCAGTTGCAATTATTCTTTTGTAATTCCAGGGCCGGTCTCACTGCAAGCTCATTTTGGGGGCCAGGGCCTCTGAAATGGCCTAACCACTGAGCAACCTGCTCTTTTTTAATGCCACAAAACACATCATTTCAGTTTTACGATTCCCAGTTCCAAAATGTCCATAAATGTGATTCCAGCCACATCATCTCCTTTCACATTTAATGAAAAACAAGGGAAGAAAAGCCATTTTTAGTTTTTTTTTTTCTCCTCTTCCTCCATCAGCCAAAAAAGGGCAACTTTCTCCTCTGTCAGCTTCACTGGGGCCCCAGGGAAACATTTTACAAGTTTCAATTCAAGTGAAAGCTCTTTGTTTCATTAAGGAGAGTTGTTATCCCCAGAATGGTTCTCATTTACCCAGTTATTATTGCTGGAGAAGCAGAAAAAAGTGGGGGTGTAGATGAACCCCAGGAGCAGGCTGAAACTGCTCAGCAGCCACTAATCGGAGGCGACCGTGGGCTCCCGCTCCCCCTCGGACTTCCCTCCATCCCTCCCTTTGCACATTCCCACAGTACTCACCTAGTAGACTGCTGCAGAACCTGGATAGCGTTCAGGGCCGAGAGGTTGGGCTTGGCTTTCTGGATCCATCCGCTGAGGTCATAGCGCACGGGGTCCCGGCCCAGCTGGTGGGAAATCTCAAACTGCAAACCATGCTCACACTTGCGGAAGGCGGGGGGTTCTGAAAGAGGGACACAGCCGTGTCCAGCAAGGATCCCAAAGATTGCTGAGTACTCTACATACTGCAGCTCAATGGAGTCTGTGAAATTGTTACTAAAAATAGGATTAATTCCCATTTCACAGATGTGGCCACTGAGATTCAGATGGCTACCCCAGTAAGCCAATGGCAATTTCGGGGGCAGAAAACGTTCCCAGCTTTCTGGACTCCAGGGCTAGTACTCCCCATCCACAAATAATTCTCCCACTGAACTGAATTTCCTGGATAACTAATCCCTCCTTTCTCTGCCAAAGCGCCTTTAATTTTAACCATTTATGAAAATCTTTCTTAAAGAGATTCTACTTCCAGAGCTGGGAGGGTTCTTGGAAGCAATAAGTAGAGGCAAAAGGAGTTGTTTTTCATCTTTGTATTCTCAGTGTTCACATAGTAGACCCCAATGATTTAATTGAGGGGCAGGGAGGTGCAGGAATAGCAGAATTCTGGGGATTTTATATTCCTGTTAGAGAGCTGTCCTTGACCAAGAGCGGAGGAAAAAACAGTCAAGAAGAAAAAGAGACAGTTCCAGTCTCCTCTCAGTTTTTGTTGACCTCCTGGCCAGGGTCAGTAGCTTATCACGCCAGCTGTGCACTAAGCAAATGCCAGGGGCTCTTGTCAGGGAGAGGCTTCCTAGCCACTGCCCCCACAGAGACGAGCAGGTGTCCCTGAAGAGACCAAGACGGGAATTAGCCGGAACAGCTCTGGGGGTCTGGGATTGGGGAAGAACGCAAGACAAGCGAGATGACAGAGAGCAAGGGAAGGCAGAGGGCAGGGGGGAGAAGATTAATCAGAGGACCTCAGGGATTCGGCCACATTGAAGAAATGCTCTCCACAAGGGGCGCTGCGGTCCCCTTCATGTCTCTGTGTCTTCCCTATGAGGGAATGTATTTCCTAATATCAAGGTATCTCCCAATTATTAATGTCCTATATGATAGTGTCCAGGCTAGTTTTCTGGGGATCTCTCTGTAGTCTGAGCTCGAGCACACACACACTCGAGTCTGCTCTTCCTCAAGTCCTCTCAGCCCTTATATACCTTAGTACAATTACATCACTACAGCACACTGAGCATGTGCCAACTGTAGAGCCATGACATCACCATGCTAAGCACTAAGTATATGTGAACTAGAGAACCATCATCTCATCAATTACACTGAGTAAACACCTTGTTGTAAGCATCCTTGCTTCAAGTAGACTTTTGTATGTCTGCATAATAGTATATAGTATTTCCTAATCAATGTCTTATATGTGTATCTGCATAATAGTATAGTATTATATCTGCATAATAGTATAGTATTTCCTAATCCTCAATGTTCTATATGTGTCGGCATAATAATATAGTATTCCCTAATCATCGATATCCTATATATGTAATTGACATAATAGTATAGCATTTCCTAAGGTATTTCCTAATCCTCAGTGTTCTATATGTGTTGGCATAATAGTATAGGATTTCCTAAGGTATTTCCTAATCCTCAGTGTTCTATGTGTCGGCATAATAGTATAGGATTTCCTAACGTTCAATGCCCTGTATGTGTGTCTGCCTGATAGTACCGTAACCTGGGGGGCCTGTACCATGCATATATTATTTTTCTGTTGTGTTCTGCTATGCCTTTTGAGCCGATGTCTCGTGTTCCGAATTGTGTCCTCCAGTTATTAATGAAAGTAAAGACACTGATGTGGGCTCATGGGATAGTCTGAACCCACGTAATGGCGTGAACCTGCATGCGGTAGCTTTCCTAGGCCCTTCCACAAAAGGGATCCTAGAAGAGAGCTGGATGAACAAAGAAGAAGTGAAAGACAGTGCTTATATAAGCCAGAGTATTTTAGGGAACTCCCATCAGGGGAGATTTCCAGAGACAGACTTGGGAAACGGGCTTCAAAGAGGTTTGAAATCATGCTGATGCAAAGGGATTTAATCTGAGAACTCCGTGGCTCTGGCTGGATTGAGCCAAGGGGGCTCCATGGTAACTGGCTGACAGAATTCGCAGAATCTCTGGTCAGCCTTTGATTCTAAATTTCTTCAAAGCCTGCCCGTGAACCTGTGCACAATGAGCATTTTTCAGAATAGGGTCATCCTCTTCCCAGAGCTGGGAGGACACTACTGCGGGCAGCTTGGGGAGCTGTGATGGGGACATGAAATGATGGGGGGGGTGGGAGGAGGGCCAGTCCTGCAACAGCTCCCTGCCCCCGGGACAATGACAGAGCTTCCAAGGTGACCATCCTTGAGGACAGTGCAGGTTAGCTTTGTGAAGTTTGTGAGTGTGTCAGCATCTAAGCAGGTGGAAGGGCTCAGCCCCACAGGAGGCTCCCTGCAAGACCCTCCTGTCCCCTGCAGGTGCACCTGCTTTTTACACAGGCATATTTCTCCATGTTAAACAAATCCCTTTAAATGCCCCGGGGGATACCCAGTACATTTTGGAGCCCTGAGCTACAAAGCTAGGACTTCTTTGTTACACTTGAATCCCTGAGGATTCGTTCTTAAATCTTACTGTTTGTGGTAGTACGCCTGAGAGTCTTTGGCCAGGATTCAGGGCTCAAATCTAACCTTAGAATATGATCTGCTGTGTGATCGCCAATAAATCATTTAGCTTTTCTGAGCCTCAGTTTCTTTATCTGCAAAATGGGAACAATGATTTCCATTAAAGTGTCATTCCCTCTCTGTCCAGAGGTGGTGTGAGGAGCCAATGAGGAAAACCTAAAAGACCTTGTAAATGCCCTTTATTATAGCAAACACTAATACTCTCAGGTCTCCAAAGCACTTTGCATAGATCATCCTCCCATCAGGAAGGTGCTTTTAGCACCCTCATCTTCCAGAAGAGGAAATTGAAGTTTTAAACATTTAAATGACATCCCAGAGACTCTAAGTAAGAATGTACTTAGGTAGGATTTGAATCCAGGACTCTCTTGACCCCCAAGCCAGGCCCCCATCTAGCGGCAATCGTCATTAGCTTCCTTAAATACTCCTGACAACTTCTATTTAGGCTGACTTGGTACTGGTGGTTACAAAGGGCAGACATAGCCTTCACCCACCTCCAGTCCATCCTCACCTGTCACAGGACTCTGCTGTCCTCGTCCTGCAGCATCATTCCAAACTAGTGCTCAGCGGAGGCCAAGGTACATCATCATGGTTCATTATGAGGCATCAGAGTATGACTTTAGTGAAACTACATGGACTGCAAATCCCGACAGCGGTACTCCTCTGCTCAAAAAGCCTCGGTGGCTCCCTACTATTTATGTTGTGCAGCATTTCTATCTGTCCTTAGCTCATGAGTTTGAATCTGAACCTGGATTCAAGTCTGGCCTCTAAAACTCACTCCCTCAGAGACTACAGCCAAGTCACTTGATCTCCCTTCGCCTCAGTTACCTCATTTGCCCAATGATCATTTGGAGGCGATAGCCTCTGTGCTCCCATCCAGCCCTAGAGTTGGAGTACTATGTCTTTGCACAGTCTTTTATTTCACTGACTAGTAGAGGCAGACATGGAGTCAGGAAGACTCTCCTTGAATCCCACCTCTCCATGTAGTGTATGATCACAGACAATTCACTTCCCCTCTCAGCTTCAGTTTCCTTCTCCATAAAATGGAGATAACAATATTCATCCTACTGAGCTCAATAAATTATCAATCAATTTGCTAATGGACTTTTTGATTTATTTTTTTTTTTCTGAGGCAATTGGGATTAAGTGACTGAGACCAGATTTGAACTCAGATCCTCCTGACTTCATGGCTGGTGCTCTATCTGCTGCTCTAGACTTTTTAATTTATTAAAGGCCTACTATGAGCCAGACACTATGCAAAGTGCTTTAAATGTTATCTTATTTGAGCCTCACAACAACCCTGGGAAGTAGATACTATTATTGTCCCCGTTTTACAGATGAGGAAGCTGAGGCAGATCATGGTGAAGGGCTTTGCCCAGGGTCATATAGCTAAAGAAGTGACTGGGGCTGAATTAGAATCCAGGTCCACTGAGTTAATTTATAGCTTTGGAAACCTGCTAGTCCCCTGCAGGCAGTCAGTGAATAACTTCAATTGTATAAATTAAAAGAACAAATGAGCAAACAAATGAATAAATAATGATGCTAGCTAAATAGTCATAGTTTTGCTCCATTACCCACACACACATACACACTTACCATCAGCGCCAACTTCCTTCTTCTCAAAGGCTAAACACAAGCGATCCATCACAGCACTGTCACCAGAGCCCTCGATCCGGACCTCCTCATCCAGGACCCAGAGAAGGCCTTTGGGCTCCTCCGCTTGGCCCGCAACTGGAACCCGCACCTGGCAGGGAGACACCCCCACTTAACCATGCTGGGAGGACTTGGGGGTCAGGCTACTCCACATGGGTTGGGACTAGTTCTTCTTCCATGCTACCAGTGGAAGGGCAGGTGGTGGTTTGGACTCCTGAAGCTTACAGCTTCAGGAAGCTACAACTGTCTTTCCAAAATCATTTATGGATTCATCACAAGAGACAGTGTTCTGCCATTCTCAGAGCTCTAGATCATGGAGACAATTCTCATAGCTAAATTTTCTCCAGGAGAAACTCAATTTCCTTAAAGATGAAGTCACTAAGAGGATGAAGCTGAGATGTGAGACATTGCAATGACCTTCCCAGGTTTCAAAAGAAAAACTCAACTGAGGTCAGTAGAAATTTACCGAGATACCGACCAACCCATAGGCATGACGGCAAGCATCAAAATGACCATTAATTACTTTTAATTAAATATCAATCACTACTTTAATTAATTAAATTAATCCATTATCCAGGCTTTTTAAAAACATTACTTTCATTTCACCCACATCACAATCAGAATTAAAAAGGAGGGAGGAAAAAAAGCAATTAGCAAAACCAACCAACACAACAACCGAGTCTAAAAATCTACGTGATGCTTTGGAAGTTAGTGGATTTCGTTTCCCATCTTTCACTCGGCTTCCTCACCAGACTGAGTCGGTACCATATCTTGAGTCATTCTCCCCAACCAAATGAATGGAATTTGACGCAATGGCCCAGGTAACTTCCAGACGCAGAATCAAAAATCGTGAAATTTAGAGCTGGGAGGAAGCTTACAGGTCACCTAGTCAATTTTACGGATCAGGAAACTGAAGCTCATAAATTCTGTGACTTGTCCAAGGTCACACAGGTCATATCAAAGTTAAGATATGGTCCCATTTCCTCTGATCCCCAGCTCAGGGCTGTTTCTATTGCCTCGTGATGCCTCATGACACTCTTTCCACAGGAGCCCCAGGTTCTTTCCTTCAAATAAAATAGCGTCTCCTCTGAGAGGGTATTTTATTTCAAAGCAGTGGGAAAGTCATGGTTCACAGAACTGAAATTCAAGGCACAGCAAAGATCAGGGAACACATGAAAGGAGGAGAATGAATGACTTTAGCAGAGTTTCAGAAAACTGAAAGAGAGTTGGAGAAGAGCAATAAAAATGTCAAATGGGCAGAAGAGATTGATGGACAGTGGAAGACTTTAAATTGGCAGCTTAGCCAACCATCACCTAAAGAAAAGCTAAAAGCTGTCTCCAGAAGACCCGGGGTTCTTCTAGGGTGTCCTGGCAAGGAGTAAAAAAAGGAAAAAGAAAATTTGGATAGCTGAATGAGTGAAGGGGAAAAAATGGATGAATGCTAAGTGCTTAGTTCATGTCAGGCATTGGGCTTAGCATTGGAGGTACAGAGAATATATATAGAGAGAGAAGATATAGATTTAGATATCATATTAATATATGTGCATATAGAGAGAGAAAGAGACAGAAACAGACAGAGACAGAGAGACAGAGAGAGAGAGACAGAGACAGAGAGAAGAGAGAGAAAGAAAAGACAGAGAGAGAAAAGACAGAGAAAGAGGGAGAGAGAAAGAGAGAGAAACACAGAAAGATAGATAGAAAGAGAAAGACAGAGAGAGAGACAGAGAGAGAAGAGAGAGAAAAGACAGAGAGAGAGAGACAGAGAGAGAGAGAGAGAGAGAGAGAGAGAGAGAGAGAGAGAGAGAGAGAGAGAGAGAGAGAGAGGAGGGAGAAAAGCAAGATAATTCTCATAATATTCTTAGCCAAGAAGGGTATGGGTACATTAAGTAAAGGTAAGCAGAAAAAGATGTTGCCTAATAACTCAGGCAAGATCAAGAGCCAATCTCCTGGATCACAACAATGAAAATAAGTACCTTTCTTTTGAGACTTGCTTTAGTTGTAACCCTCACCCTGCCCCAGAAGGAGAGGAATCCCACTTCAAGAGAGAGATAATATTTATACTCTTTGCACATGTGCACACAAATAGCACCAGAGCTTCTTCCATGGACACCTGTAACCATAGCTACCCACTCAATTATCGTTTATCACAACCGTAAGTAATACAGAGACACCAATAGATAACAGCTTTAAGAACTGGGACCCATGATGCTCAGCCTTCTCACCTGAGACAGATTCTGGTCGATGATTGCCACCGTGGTCCTTGGGGAAAATTCTGGGAGATCAAAAGGAACCGCCACCTTTTCCTAGAAGACAGTATTTAAAAGTTGAATATCTGCCAGAATGTTGAATAAACTTCTAGAAGACATCTAACTTGTGACTTTCTTTAGCTTTGTGTCTGTCAGTAGAAAGCCTTTAGAGAGAAAGATTAATGTTCCACAAGCAGTCATCTCTGAATGTATCCCATCCAATTCCACCAATATTTGAAGCCTCAAATGACCGTACTCTCTAAGCTGTTGAAACACCCATACCCACCCTCCATCTCTGCAAGTCCAGCAATATTAGTATGGGAAGGGTGTAAACCAGCATTTCATTCACCAGTCACCACGTCCCTCTGAGGCTACCCACCCCAAGCAAAATTATACTTTTCTTTCTCAGGGCTCAAATAGATCATAGCTTCTTTTGTATCTTTCCTGGTTCTGGGGTCCATTGTTTGTTTGAATATGAGTGCCATTTTCCAATCCTGTTAGTGGCAATGTAAGCTTTTTTTTTTTTGAATGTGGATCATGCTATATATCCACTTTTGTTGTTATTACACAATATTTGTTTTCTTTTTATTTATTTATTTTTTAATTCATTTATTAATTTTATAATTATAATTTTGACATGTAAACTTAATAACACTAGTCATAATTTGGAGACCATTAGGATGTTGACCTTGAAGCCAGGACAATGTTGTTCAGTCCTATCTGATTCTCTGTGACCCCATTTGGGGTTTTCTGGCAAAGATACTGGAGTGGCTTGCCTCTTCCTTCTCCAGCTCATTTTACAGATGGGGAAACTGAAGCAAACAGGATGAAATGATTTATACACAGCTAAATATCTGAGGTCGAAGTTAAACTCATGTAGACGAATCTTCTGGATTCAAAGCCCAGTGCTTTGTGCACCGTGGCAGCATCTAGTGGTCCTGACTCCTACTACAAAATCCCATTGAGCAGCATGAGTCGAAGGGCTATTGAAGCAGACAAGTGCTGCTCTAGGTGCCCTGGGCAGATCCTTCCCTCTCCAGGAAGCTTTCCTGATCCCTACTCCTACACCCAATTATCCATCTCTTTCTTCTTCTCCAAAGTCCTTTTGTTTTCTTTCCTGTATCCATGTTCTATCCTCCCCATAGGATGTAAGTTCCTTGAAGTTAGGGATTCTTTTTTAGCTCTGTCTTTGAATCCTCTGGGCACCTGGCTCAGCTTAATAAATGCTTATTGAATGTATTTCCTAAGTCTCAGAGATTCATCAAGAAATGGTCACCACAGCCCTCTTTTGTGGTGACCAGAAACTGGAAATTACGTGGATGTCCATCAATTGGAGATTGGCTGAATAAATTGTGGTATATAACTATTAATGGAATATTATTGTTCTGTAAGAAATGACCCGCAGGATGATTTCAGAAAGGCCTGGAGAGACTGACATGAACTGATGCTGAGTGAAATGAGCAGGACCAGGAGATCATTATATACTTCAACAACAATACTATATGATGATTAATTCTGATGGGCGTGGCCCTCTCCAACAATGAGAGGATCCAAATCAGTTCCAATGGAGCAGTGATGAACTGAACCAGCTACACCCAGCAAAAGAACTCTGGGAGATGACTGTGAATCACTACATAGAATTCCCAATCTCTCTCTCTCTTTGTCCGCCTGCATTTTGGATTTCCTTCACAGGCTAAATGTACACTATTTCAAAGTCCGATTCTTTTTGTGCAGCAAAACAGCTGTTTGGTCATGTATATATATATATATAAATGTATGTGTATATATATATATATATATATATATATATATATATATATATATATATGTATATAGTATTTAATTTATACTCTAATATATTTAACATGTATTGATCAACCTGCCATCTTGGGGGGGAGGGAAGGAGGGGAAAAAATGGGAACAAAAGGTTTGGCAATTGTCAATGTTGTAAAATTACCCATGCAAATATCTGGTAAATAAAAACTATTAATAAAAAAAATAAAAATAAAAAAAAGAAATGGCCATTAGAGGTCCCCTGTGATCTCTATTCTTGGCTATATTCTCTCATTCCATCCTCCCAGAATCCTAAAGCAAGCTGGGTAGCCCCTAGTCCCAGGCTTACTAGTTAGTTTGGTTTGCTTTACTAGCCCTCACTTGTAAAGACATAAGCCAACCTCGGGGCAATTATTTCTTAAAGACAGCATGCTTATTGAACTTATCTTATGCCTAAAAGCACATTACTATATGTTTAGAAAACTTCTGTCTTTGTCCTGGGGCAAGGAAGTACTCTTACAAGAAAGTCTTTGTACCCCAGGAAATTCTTGGGGTGCTATGAAGGCAATGGGATCAAGTGGCTTTTGGCTTGAATACCTACAAAAGATATTGAAATAAATCAAGGCAAGTGACCCACTTAGAAAGCTGGCCAAAGGTCCCAGCCTTCCCAGGGTTCTACAGGGTGTACGATCAGTCCTGGAACCGGCCTTTTCTGTGACCCCAGAGCCTGCTGGGACTTCCCTGGGCAAACTGGCTGCATGCCCACAGCTCTCCCTTGCAAGGTTGGAAGGAAAAGGAGAGGCCAAAGGACCCAGAGCTCAAGACACAAATTTGGATTCAGAAAGTCTTTCCTGTTCAGTGTCAGAGGCTAACCAAGCGGAAGAAACTCACACGCCACTGAACAAACGGCAAACAGTGCTGCCATCCTCAATGCTTTGAATCAAGAGCATGTCTCTTTTTCCTCAGCTTTCTTAAATCAGGAATTAACTTAACCCAACATCTTTGCATTCCCCAACGTGGACCAGGCCAAGCCCAGAACTTTAGTGTCCAGAAAAGGAACATACTCCTTGGCTGACTGAATATATAGGATAGAACCACATTGTGTGGACAGAATACTCTGTAAGACAAGATTGCTCTGTAGCAAGTTGGTTTTGTTTAACTATTTTTTTCTATTACAAATTACAATTCACTGTTAGAAAATGAAAAATAGGCATAACTGGAGAGAATGGCAATCCAAAAATAAGTGACATCACTTATTTGTGCACATGATCCATCAACTAATTTTTTAGTTCAGCAGAATAAGAAAAGAGTTTGATACCAAAAATAATAGGGAGCTATCTTATGTTCTTGAGCAAGGATGGGGCACTGAATTATTCAAAAAACATTCGCTTGGCACCTTCTATTTGCCATTTTCTGAGAATACAAAGACAAAAATGAATGATCCCTTATTCTTTTCTGAAATTATTCCAAAATATCTTCTGCTGGAAATTGGCTACATTCCAAATATCCATGGGTACTGTCACTCCAAAACCAGCTCAGAGACTTAATCTGGTGTTGATCTGAGGGACGCCAAAAGGAGTTCAGATAAAGACCTATCTGCTCTTCGCCATCTTGGCTCCTTCCCTTGTCTTCAAGGTGTACACTTTCTTTTGGAAATGGAGTTTAAATATATACTTTACTATGTTTAATTTATATTGGATTACTTACCATCTAGGGGAGGGGATGGGGGGAAAGGGAGAAATTGGAACACAAGGTTTTTCAAGGATCATGTTGAAAAATTATTTTTGCATATGTTTTAAAAATTAAAAACTTCCATAATAATAATCATAAAGAAATATTGAAACCATTTTTAAAAAAAAAAGGAAATGGAGTTTAAGGAACAATTAGAAACCAGTGAAAAGTTTCTTATTCTTCCTCCTGGCTCATCCTTTCAGGAAAACATACCCTACAAATCCTGCCCAGGACCTTACCTCCCTATACCGCTCCACTTCTGCCTCAAACTTCTTCCGGAAGAACAAGGCCTGCAGCCGCTCATGGACGTAATTGTGGCAAAGCTCCTCGAAAGTGGCTGCCCGCTCCTTCTTCTGGTGACGGGGGTTGTGGAAGCCCGGGCTGTCCACCACCATGATGGAGAACAAGGAGAGATCATTGGAAGCTAAGGACCTGGGGAAAGAAGAGGAAGGGAAGCATCAGAAAAAAATGGCGATGGCAGCCCATCATCACCTGCCAGAGGGAGCTTCCCATGGGCCTTGGGACTGGCTTTTCCTTGAGAATACTGGGAAGATGGGAGGTTTTAGCATGGCCTTAGCTAGGCAAGAGCAACCCTTGTTTCCAAACTCATCCATCAGCATCTCTGGCTACATTCATGCTGATTTTTCTCCTTTTGGAACTCAAATCTGGGCCCTGAGAGTAAACTTAACTTCCTCAACCCATTTCAAAATTTCTACATCATTTTTCATCAATTTGTGAGGACAGGGAGACACCTGATGTCACTGTTCTTGGGCTCAATAGCATTGAGCTGCATCTCCCAATGTGAGCTCCTCAAGCTCAGGGATTCTATAGTTTAGCACAAGAGATTTCAATACTAATCTTAATTCTGCTTTATACAATGTGTGTGACTTTGGAAAAGTCATTGCCTCAGAAAACAAAGGAGTTGGGTGAATGAATTTTATTTAAGGTTACAGGATCTATTGCACGTCAAAGAGGAGGGAGACTGAGGCCCCAAAAAAGGAAACTTGACCTGCCCAAGATCATTCAGCTAGGAAAGAGCAGAACTAATATGAGAACCTGAGTCCCATCTCCAAAACCAGTGCTCTTCCTGCTAGTCCATATGTACTCAATTTACCAAATGAACGAAGGAAAGAAGGAAGGGAGGAACAAATGAATAGACAAATGAACACATGAACAATTAAATCTCTGCTGTCCTAAAGGACAATCTCCAGCCCCAAGGAGAGGCCCTCGGTAGAAAGTAAAGCCCTTGGAGGTTGATTCTGCTGATGCATCTCTGCAGCCTCTGACAAACGCTGTGATTTGGAAATTGTACTCCACGCTCCTGGTGATTTACCTCCGGTGATTTCCCGGCAGCTCCACAAAAGCTGCAACATCTCCACGACTTTGTTGAAACATATGTTTTCTAGCCTGATGCTCTGGATCACTGTCAGAATTACTTAAGAGGCTGGAATGGCCCAGCGCCCAGGACATCGCCAAAGTGAAGGCTCCCTCTAGGTCTGGCCCTGCAGCCTCCACCCTCCAGAACTCAGATGTAAAACCAGGCCCCCTTCCTCTGAGATATAGTCATGGCTGAGTGGTCTGTAAAGGGTCCTAGGGCAACCCAGGGCAGGGGAGAGGAAAGAACAAGGCCAAGAAGACTGGCTATGACCCCAGGGACCTATTTAAGAGGTGTTGTGTGACTTTGAGGAAAATCATTTCATCTCTCTGGACCTCAGTTTTCTTATCTCTTAAATGGGCATTTTTACATTTGCCCTACCTCAGTGTGGAAATGTATTATTAAATTGTAAGTGAGCAAGAAATCCAGAGGCCAATAGAGGGAGGGGTCAGTGGATCACAGACTCTTTGGCAACCACCATGATAAGTGTTGCTTGGGGAGGACAAGGGAGAAGAGGGGGAGAAGGAGAAAGGAGAGAAAAGAAAGAAAAAAAAGAAAGAGAGAGGAAGGAAGGAAGGAAAGAAGGAAGGAAGGAAGGAAGGAAGGAAGGAAGGAAGGAAGGAAGGAAGGAAGGAAGGAAGGAAGGAAGGAAGGAAGGAAGGAAGACAGTGAAGGAAGGAAGGAAGGAAGGAAGGAAGACAGTGAAGGAAGGAAGGAAGGAAAGAAGACAGTGAAGGAAGGAAGGGAGGGAGGGAGAGAGGGAGGGAGGGAGGGGGGAGGGAGGAAGGGAGGGAGGAAGGAAGGAAGGAAGGAAGGAAGGAAGGAAGGAAGGAAGGAAGGAAGGAAGGAAGGGAGGGAGGGAGGGAGGGAGGAAGGAAGGAAGGAAGGAAGGAAGGAAGGAAGGAAGGAAGGAAGGAAGGAAGGAAGGAAGGAAGGAAGGAAGGAAGGAAGGAAGGAAGGAAAGAAGGAAGGAAGACAGTGAAGGAAGGAAGGAAGGAAGGAAGACAGTGAAGGAAGGAAGGAAGACAGTGAAGGAAGGGAGGGAGGAAGGAAGGAAGGAAGGAAGGAAGGAAGGAAGGAAGGAAGGAAGGAAGGAAGGAAGGAAGGAAGACAGTGAAGGAAGGAAGGAAGACAGTGAAGGAAGGGAGGGAGGAAGGAAGGAAGGAAGGAAGGAAGGAAGGAAGGAAGGAAGGAAGGAAGGAAGGAAGGAAGACAGTAAAGGAAGGGAGGGAAGAAAGGAGGGAGGGAGGAAGGAAGGAAGGAAGGAAGGAAGGAAGGAAGGAAGGAAGGAAGGAAGGAAGGAAGACAGTAAAGGAGGGGAAGGAGGAAGGGAGGGAGGGAGGGAGGGAGGGAGGAAGGAAGGAAGGAAGGAAGGAAGGAGGGAAGACAGTGAAGGAAGGAAGGAAGGAAGGAAGACAGTGAAGGAAGGAAGGAAGACAGTGAAGGAAGGGAGGGAGGAAGGAAGGAAGGAAGGAAAGAAGGAAGGAAGGAAGGAAGGAAGGAAGGAAGGAAGGAAGGAAGGAAGGAAGGAAGGAAGGAAGACAGTAAAGGAAGGAAGGAAGGAAGGAAGGAAGAAAGGAAGGAAGAGAAAATGAGAGAGAGAAATTGAGACATGTAATAAAAAGAAAGAGGAGTGACTGGTCAGGTAGGAAGAAGACATGGGGGTAGAAACAAATGGCTTCAGCCAAGCTACCCCTAAAGATGCTCAGAAAAAGTACCTGACCCATTGGGTGGATTGGCTAGTATCAATTGTGGGAGGACACAGATCATCTTGCCTCCCTATCACCCAGCCCTCTGGTGACATCTTTTGCTCCTGTTCCTTTGTATAGGGTTGGTGATTTTGGAATGGACCGAGCTTTTCACAGACATCAAGAATTCCCAGAGGAGGAAATGCTCTCCACGAATGCATGTCTGCACCTACTCAATAACTCCTACTGTTAAGTGCCTGCCAGGACCACTGAAGGATGTGACTTGCTCAGAGTCACAGTCCCTAAGGGTCAGATGTGGAACGTGAAGACTTGAGGTCTTGGCTCTGAACTTGGCTTTCTTCTCAAGTGACTACCCTGACGAGCACAGGTCATCTGTTCATTGTATATATATTCTATAATTATTTCAAATGGGATAATATTTGTAGAGTGTCTTGCCAACCTTCAAGCACTATATAAATGCTATTTGTTATTATTTTGGTATTTGTTACTTATATTTTGGTATAAATGCTATTTGTTATTATTTTGGGTAGTAGTAGGGGTCATATTTATTATTCTATTTATTATGTAAATATATTGTGATTGTTATTATTTTTATAACTATTTGTTACTAACTCCTCTGGGCTGCTGTGACACCATCTTTAGTAGAATGGACACTTCTCCAAGCCGGAATTGTGTTATCCTTTCATCTCAGCGGCCCCAGCACCCCAAAGAGTACCTTGAATCCAGAAGATATTTAATATTTGAATTGAATCGAGCGGGTCCCTTAGTGTGAGAAGCCAAGGATCTACCCCACAGGCTTACTAGAACATGCACTAATTTGTGTATATTTTGAATTTCTCAATTAAACGGAAGTTTCCTGCGGACCGGAGCTGATTTTATTTTGAATTTTTGTTTCAGGTGCTCAGCCAAGAGTGAGCGTTTCTTGGACTGAATTCCAAAGAGCATCTCTATAACAGAGTAAAAGATTCCCAGTGAACAGCAATGACAGACCAGTGCGTGCCCCAAGGCAGTCCCCTCAGCTCAGCTTTCAGGGAGGGTCAAAGGGGTTTAGGAAAGAAGCCGAGTTCTTCCATTTGCTAACTACACATCCACAATAATAATAATGGTTGACAAGTGTATACAGTGCCTCCTATGTGCCAAGTACTGTGCTAAGTGGTTTTTACAAATATTATCTTATTGGATCCTCTCATCAATCTAGGAGGTAGGTACTATTATCATCCCCATTTTACAGGTTAGAAACTGAGGCAGGAAGAGATAAAAATAACTTTCCCAGCATCAAGCAGCTAGTAAGCATCTGAGGCTAGATTTGAATTCAGATCTTCCTAACCCCAATCCCCATGCTCCTTGTCTTGCCCCATCTGGCTGCCCCAGACCCTGGGGAAGAGAGGCGAGCGTTGTCCAATGTAGCTTCCGTACCTGTTGATAAGCGAGACTATCACAGTGAACAGTTCTTCATAGAGACCCGCAGCCATGCCCTGCACACACTCCACACCTGTCATTTTGGGCCCTGCAACAAACAAGAGAGGAAGGACCAGGAATGACCTCATGCCCATTTGTTTCTAGCTTCAGTAACTCTCCCACCCCATCATGTACTCGCCCCTCTGGCCCAGCTCTGCTATGTGCTACATCTTGAACACATCCTGCAGTTTCCCATCACTGAGCCTTTGTCCATTCTGTGGTCTGTCTCATGCCTCAGGGTTTTCCCTTTCCCTTCACCTGAATTCCTGCCCATATTTTTGTTGGGTTTTTTACATTGACTTAGTGCTTTATGACTGGCAAAGACCTGATTCCCATAACAGCTTCAAGAGGCAAGAATCACCATTATAATTTAACAAAGATGGAAAATGTGGCCCAGGGAGGCCATGTGATGGGAGAACTAGTACCAACCAAAGCCTTTTGGCTTCATGTCAGAAGGATCATTTCCATCATACTCCAGGAGTTCAAAGCAATGGGGAGAAGTGGAGGAAATATAATCAAGAAAGATAAAGATTTAATTCTAGGGGGCAGCTAGGTGGTGCAGTGGATAGAGCACCAGACCTGAATTCAGGAGGATCCGAGTTCAAATCTGATCTCAGACATTTAACTAGCTGTGTGACCCTGGGCAAGTCACTTAACCCAAGCCTCAGGGGGAAAAAAAAGATTTAATTCTATTTAGAGGATAACACATCAAATGATGGAATAGGCTGGAATTGGAAGACCAAATACATCCAAAAGGGTCTTAAAAATGGAAGATACCACACAGCAGAAGGAGCTACCTTGGAAGGCAGAACATGAGCTCCTCGGAAGTTGGGATTGGTTCATTTTCCATATTTGTATTCCCCATGCTTAGCAGAGCATCTAATACTTTATAGGTGCTTAATAATTGCTTGTGTAGGTTAACTGAATGGGGTAGTAAGTTTCCCCTCACTGGAGGTCTTCAAGCAGATACTAGATGATTCTGTGTTGAAGTTACTGCAGAGGATTCATGGTCAACTCAATGACTTTGGGATGGTGATGGTGGTAATGGTGATGGGAGTGATGGGAGTAGTACTGCTAATAATAATGATGATGTTGCTGCTGCTGTTATTGATAATGAAGATCTCCACTCTAATTCTCCTCTGGGGCTTCATCATAGTATGAACAGTTGTACTCAATAGGTAAAACTCCAAGGCTTTACCCATAGAGTATAATCTTGACCAGATCTTGCCAAACTGGCTTCAAATATAGACCCAGAAATATATGACTGTTCTCTGAGGGCTGACCTAGCTAATATCGAGGAGATCCATCACTACATTGACCACAGAATAAATAATTTTCTTGTCCTACATCTCACAAAGACCTTTTCATAAGGAATGGGTTATATATTGGTGAATTAAAGAGGCATAATAATGAAATCATGACTACTTGGAGCATCCAAGTTTCAGTATTAATGAGAATACGATATAACTAAAATCTATGAAAAAAAGAGAACTGTTGCGTTATTCCAGTACAGATAACTTTGTATTACTAAAATTCATCACTGAAACTCAGAGGCAGAACAACTACCTACTAAGTTTATGGATAAGGGAAGAGTTCATGATCAAACTAGAAAAGGAAGGACCATGGGAAGGAAAGTGGATAATTTTGATTACAGAAAGTTAAAACAATTTTGTATAAACAAAACCGATGGAGTCAAAATTAAAAGAAAAAGAAGAAATTGGGGGAAATTCATTACAAATTACTCTGAAAAAAAGGTCTCACTTCTCAACTATATAGAGAACTAAGTCAAATTTATTAAAAAATAAATAAATAAATAAGAGCCATGATTCAACTGATAAATGGTCAAAGGCTATGAAGAGGCAGTTTTCAGAAGAAATCAAAACTTGATCACTATGAAAAAATATTCTAAATCATTAATAAGAATAGAAATGCAAATTAAAACAACTCTGAGGTAAGTACCTCTAAACCAGCAAATTGACTAAGATGACAGAAAAGGAGGAGCTATGGAAAAGGAAGGAGACTAAGGCACTATTGGTAGAAATGTGAACTGGTCCATCCATTCTGGAGAATCATTTGGAACTATGTCTAATAGTCTATAAAATTGTGCAAACCCTTTAACCCAACAATATCCCTACAAATCTAAAGCCCAAGGAGATCAAAGAAAATGGAAATGGGATCCATATAAGCAAAACTATGTGCAGCAGCTCAGTGACAAAGAAGTGATGGAGATTGGAGAATGGCTGAACAATTGTGATCTGTGATTTTAATGCAATACTATTAAACTATGAGAAATAATGAGCAGGATAGCAACTACAGGAAAACCTGGAAAGATTTATATGAACTGATGCAAAGTGAAATGAACAGAACCGAGAGAACATTGTACACAGTGACAACAATGTTGCAAGCAACAGCCAGAAAAGACTTAGCCATTCTAATCAATGCAATAATCCTCCACAACTCTAAAGGATTCAGAATGAAACATGCTATCCATCTCCAGGTAAATATCTGATGGACTCAGAGGGCAGAGGGAAAGATAGTTTTCTCTTTTATTTATTTTTGGGGGGTAGCTAGTGTAGAAATATGATTTATGTGACTTCATATGTATAATGGATAGCACATTTCTTGCCTTCTTAATAGATATGAGAGGAGTGGAGGAAGAGAGAAAGAATTTGGAAATGAAAATAAAAATGAATTATTTTTTAAAGAATCTCAGAACTGGATGAGAGCTTCAGAGTCCATTTAGGAATCTCAACAAGAATTTCATTTATAGAAGTTGTCTTCTAGCCTTCCCTTAAAGACTCACAATGAGGATGACCCAGTAATTTCAAGGCAACCCATTCCACTTAGGGGCAGCTATATTTTTAGGGAGATCCTCTTATCATTTAGCCCAATCTTGCCTCTGCCACTGCTAGCCAGAGTCCCAGGTTCCACCTCCTGAGGCTAAGCAGAAAAGGGCTAATCTCTCCTAGCATGACAGCCCTTTCATTTGCCTGAAGATAGTGGTTCTGTCTTCCCTATCAGTACTTCTCTCTGATCATACTTTCCAAGGTCACTCAGAGATTAAAAGGCTGGATTGCCCCAATTCTTCCCTAGTGAGCTACCATCTGCCCCAAGCTTATAGTCAATGTATTGTAAAATGTAGTAAAAGTAGCATTTGGGCTGAAATCCCTCCATCTTGACCCCTAAATCCCACTCACCCAATGTCCATGCTTTCCTAATACTATGCACATATTCTAACTCAAGAAATCACTGGGCTGGGACAGTCAGAGCATTATTCCTGCATCTCGGGAGGCATTTCCTGCCTTGCTTTAAGCCCAGGATCTGATACAGTTGCTAGGAAACCCACAGGCTCCTGGTATCTCTCCTAATCCTGACAGGTCCCTCTGTGGCTGCCTCTCTGCAGCTCAGGCCCAGGCCTACAAGGTGAGATATCTATGCACACACACAAAAGAGGAAGGACAAAGGCCTTTTATTCAGAGAGAACTCCTGGAAGAATCCTGAGCGGGGAAAGAAAAGAAAGAAGAGCAAAAGAGACCGAAGCCCATCACCTGCTTGGCGCCCATGCTGTCTAAATGGGCCCCCAAAGAGCTCTGGGGACAAGAAGCTTTGCAGAGGAGTTAGCAGCCATAGTCCACAAGTAGGAAGGGCAGGTAGGAAGGTCACAAAAGAAGGGAAGGAAGGAAGGAAGGAAGGAAGGGAGGGAGGGAGGGAGGAGGAAATAAGCATTTTAAAGCATCTCAGGCCCACCTTCTCTTTGACTCTTATAATAGCCCTAAGAATTAGGTGCTATTGTTATCCCTATATTACAGCTGGGGAAACTGAGGCAAACAGAATGAAGTGACTTGCCCCGGATCACACAGCCAGTGTCACATTTTAACTCAAGTCTTCCTGACTGCACTGCACTATCTAGCTGCCTTCAAAGTTACAGTCATTCCATGAGATTCCCCTTAGAGGATATCTGAGACCAAAGGAAATCTATATATGTAAGCACTTTGCAAACTCAAAAGCCTCCAGAAATGCTCACTATTTTTACTATTATCTGTGAAACAATCTGCTGGAGCTCTTCAGCTAAACTTTCTAAATGAAACCTCATGAACTTATAGCTGGTCCAAGACTCTCGTTTCACAGGCAAGATAAAAGAACCCCAGAAAAAGGGAAATTACTTGTCCACAGTCACAATGAGGGCAAAGCCAGGATTCCAACCAAGACCTCTGGCAGTTGATCCAGAACTTTTTTCCTCTAAATCACATTCATGTTCTGGACTAATGTCTTATCAGAGGAAACACTGGTCACAAATAAATGCTGAATTACCCTGGGGGAGGAAACATGTGGCAGGGATCACATGATTTTTTTTTGGAAGAAGTAATCTAGGCCTGTGGTTTCACACACACACACACACACACACTTTCACATGCATATACACACACAGCTACTGATGACTCCAAAACTCCTCTGTGGTTCAGAACCACCAGATATTTTTCTAAAACAGAAATTCTGAATCCTCAGCCTGGGACAGGGAGACACACCAGCAAAAGCTCAGAGTCTTCAGATGGCCAGGGAGGGATGGAAGGGATGAAGGAGAAGCAGAAGCTGAGAGACAAAACCCAGGGGTGACGCCCACTGGGATCTATGACTAACGGGGAGAAGAAACGAATTCAGGAGCAGAAAAGAAGGAGCACTGAGTACAGAGTCAATATGGACCTAGAAGGTCAACTTGGGACCAACAAATCCATTCCCTCCTCTGGGCCTGTTTCTTCCTCTGAATTATCAGGATGTTGGACTAGAAGATTTTAACATTCCTACTCCCAGCTCTGACATCCCCTGTTCTAAGCCCCCTCCCAGCCCTGACATCCCCTGTTCTAAGCCCCCTCCCAGCCCTGACATCCCCTGTTCTAAGGCCCCTCCCAGCTCTGACATCCCCTGTTCTAAGCCCCCTCCCAGCCCTGACATCCCCTGTTCTAAGCCCCCTCCCAGCCCTGACATCCCCTGTTCTAAGTTCCCTCTCAGCCTTGATATCCCCCATCCTAAGGCCCTTCCAGTTTTGTTGTTCCATGTTCTAGGACTGTTTTAAAGGTTCTTAGCAATCAAAAAAAAAAGAGCACAATTGTGGTACTGTGGAGGTGGACTCCAAGAGCCAAAAGGAAGCAGTTAAGGGTGACTGAACTGGGAGCCAGAGGACCCAGGAGGCTTGGACTAAGTGGATTCTGAGGTTCTTTGGCTTTTTTTTTCTATTGGAAAGAGGGCTAGATTTGGAATCTCAGAATCTTCGTTTGAATGTCGGCTCTACTAGTTACTGGCTGTGTCTCTGAGACAAATCCTTTTCCTTCTTGGACCTCAGTTTTTTCATCTGTCAGGGAGAGGGGCCTGAACCAGTTTAGTCTGACTCTCTTGGTCCTAGGAACCTTGGAAGCACTTGCACCCAAACTCCCAGAGCTCCTAGCCTTTCCAACCCAAATCAGGCCTGCTATGCCAAGAGGCAGGACAGGCCCAGCCCGTGGGTTCCACAGAGGAAGTCCATGAGGGCAGCCTCTCCTTGCCAAAGGAGGCCTTGGAGATTCATGCTGACATCCTGAGGGACTCTAGGGAGCTCTCTGGGCCTCGACTTTCCAATCTGTAAAAGGAGAGACTTGAGCCCATCACCCTCTAAGATCATCCCAGGATCAGAGACTGGAGTGGACCTGAGGAAGTATCAAGTCCTGCCTGCTCCTTGTATTAGTGAGGAAACTAAGGCACAAAGAAAGCAGGAGCGATGGACTCAACAAGCCAGAATCTGGGTGGGAAGCACAGCTTAGACCCCGACCAGCTGGCTGTGAGACACTTTCCAAGTTTGGGAGAGAAGTGAGCCAAAAAGCATGGGCTCTTGCTCGCTCTTCTCTGTATCTCTCTATCTCTCAAATCTGTCTCTGTCTATCTCTGTCTTTG
Organism: Sminthopsis crassicaudata; assembly: GCF_048593235.1. Lineage (NCBI taxonomy): Eukaryota > Metazoa > Chordata > Mammalia > Dasyuromorphia > Dasyuridae > Sminthopsis > Sminthopsis crassicaudata. The sequence continues at coordinate 17,819,607 of NC_133617.1, forward strand.
TCTATGTCTGTCTCCCTCTGTGTCTCTGTGAATCTGTATCTGTCTCTTTTTCTGTGTCTGTGTCTCTCAGTCTCTTTGTCTTTTTCCCTCTGTTTTTCTATCTCTCTGTATATCTCTCTTCTGTCTTTCTTGTCTCTTTATCTGTGTCTGTGTCTCTAGGTCTGTCTCTATGCCTTTCTCTCTTTGTGTCTCTGTCTCTGTGTCTTTTTGTCTCTCTCATCTTGTGCCTCTGTATCTGTCATTCTGTCTCTCTCTGTTTCTCTGTCTCTCTTACACATACACAAGTTGTTGTTCAGTCTAATCTTTCTGATTCCCCTTTTGGGGTCTTCTCAGCAAAAGTATTGGGGTGACTCGCCACTTCCTTCTTCAGCTCATTTTACTGAGTCAAACAGGCAAACGTGACTCGGCCAGGGTCACACACCTAAGCGTCTGAGACTGGATTTGCACTCAGTTCTTCCGGACTCCAGGCCTAGCGCTCTGGGCACCACGGTGCCCTTTAACAAACAGCTGCTCAGTCCTGTGACCCAAGAGCAGGGGGCTCCTCTCCATCAGACAGGGGTGAGCACCCCAGCCTGGCACATGGAGCAAATCTCACAAGACTGGGCAGAGAGGATCCTGGCTTAGCACCTCTCTCATGGGTCCATCCGTGGTCAGCTGGACCTCTGGTCTGTCCAGATCTTGGAACTAACTAGGAAAGGGAAGGGGGTGGGCTTGTGTTCAGATCCTTACTCTGGCCCTCACCAGCTGGGTGAACTCACTAAGTCATTTCTGCTCAGTCTCCGTTTCTGTGAAATGGGGGAACATTCTCTAGATACCATCACCTGGAGGGAAGCCGGAGGGTCTCTTGGGTCCCATCCAAACCCTTCTTGTGGAGAAGCAACCATTCCCTGTGCCCTCCCAGAGGGTCCCAACCATGTGGACGCCCAGCCCTGGGCCCTGTGGCTGGAAGAAGGAGAGCACCTACCCACGTCGGGCTCCACCTCTCGGTTGGGCTGGTTCAGCCTGGACGTCGCCTGCTGGATGATCTGCCGGAGGTGGTGTTTGAAGACCGCGGTGGTCAGCGCCTCGTACTCACAGCCCAGCACCTCGGCAGCGTAGTTAGCCCACTCGAACCGCATAAATTGTTTCCTGCCAACTGGACAGAAGGAAAAGCAAAAAGTCAGCAATGGTGCCTTCAGGGATCCCTCTCCCTCTCTTCCTCCTCTCCTCTTCTCTCTCTCTCTCTCTCTCTCTCTCTCTCTCTCTCTCTCTCTCTCTCTCTTTCTCTCTCTCTCTCTCTCCCTTTCTCTCTCTCTCTCTCTCTCTCTCTCTCTCTCTCTCTCTCTCTCTCTCTCTCTCTCTCTCTCTCCTTCTCTCTCTTTTGCTGAGGCAATTAGAGTTAAGTGACTTGCCCAGGGTCACACAGCCAAGAAGTATTAAGAGTCTGAGGCCAAATTTGAACTCAGATCCTCCTGACTTCAAGGCTGGTGCTCTATCCCTTGCATCACCAACTAGCTGCCCCTAGAAAGCAATTTTAAATAAAAGTTACTCTAATTATTGATCTACATGGTTAATATCCCATAGGGACCCTTTGAGCATTAATACAAAGCAATCCCCCTGAGCAACAGGATTCCAAAAGTCAAGGTTCCCCAGGTGGATATAGGCTTAAGGGCAAAGGGGACAGGCTCCGTCAAAGGCTTCAGACTTGTCACAACAGCTGAGGGTCAAGATGCTCCAGCTCTCTTTGGCCAATTATCTCACTGTGTGTGTCAGAATGACACAGAATGTGTCATTCTGCTCCTCTTGCTGCTTCCTTATTAGGGAATGGAAGCCCAGCTGTGCTCCCAGCATCCAGCTGTGTAGGTAACAACTAAGAGGAGGGGATGGAAAAGAGCAATCCAATTTCTCCCATTTTCCCATGATTACTCCTTGAGAATTATAGTCACAGCGCCAGAATTCACCTGAGAGTTGCTTTTCTGAGGGCTAGCTCTGATGGAAGGAAAGGAACAGCTCTTCCCATTCACCACCCCTACAGCCCTCATCCGCTCAAGCCACAAGAGCAGTCATCCCACACACAAAAGGCCGTCCCTCTGGAAGTCCAGCCTTGGGGATCTGGCTGCTTCTGCTGAAAGGGTTAACACAAAACCAGCTCCCTGTGAAACTGGCCAAATCCGGGACTCCCAAAATACCCAGAATCACATTCTTTCAAGCATGGAGGCAACAGGGAGAGATAAGGGGGTGTATTACTGAGACAGAGGAACAGCCATGGTGAGAGAAAGAGGGGAGAAATAGCAAGACGGGAGAGAGAGGAGAGGAGAGGAAGGAGAAGAGAGAAGAATAATGAGCAAGAGAAAAGAAATGAGAAAAGAGAGGGAATGAGGAGAATGGGTGGAGGAAGCCGGAGAGAGGGAATGAGAGAAGAGGGGGAAAGAGAAGGAGAAGGGATGGGGAAATAGGCAAAGGAAAGAAGAGAAATGAGAATGGAAGAGAAGGAAATGGACAAGAAAATGAGCAGAAAGGAAGGAATAAGATAACAGATGGAAAGGGAATGGAAATCCAGAAGAAAGAATAGGAGAAAGGAAGAGAGACTTTGTGCTTATAATTCCTAAGACTTTAATCCCCTCACCCAGTCTGTTTTGTTTTCCTTTTGAATTTGTGCGCCTTTTTTTCCCTTAAGGTGCTATCCTTAAAAGTCTCCCATTCACACTAAGAGCCACACTACTATTCTCTCCCAGTCTCGGTGGTGATGCTGGTATAGCATTTCATGAGGGGACTTCTTTATCCCCCAGGGACTGTTGCCTCCTGTATCCCTGCATCCTCAGAATTCCAAGGATGGAGGAGAGGGCATCCTTCTCAGAGAAGAAGGAAAGGATGAGGGATGCTTCTAAACATGTCTCCCTAATCAGGGATTCTTAACTTAGATTAACTTTGTCTTAATTTTGATAACGTATTTCAGCATAATTGACTTCCTTTGTAATCCTAGGATTTTCATTCACGTATTGAAAACCATTCTCAGAAGGAGTCCCTAATCTTCCCAAGATTTCCAAAGGGGTCTATGACACACACAAAAATTAGCTTCATCCCTTGCTGTATCCCCCCCAGGGCACTTCAGCCCCCTCCGCCATTAGTGTATCTTCTCCTCCTGATAGCCTTTGCCCTCTGGACCCATACGACCTTAGATTTAGACCTTAGATAGGGGCTGATATGGTCATTGAGCCCTCGATTTTCAGATAAGAAAACATGCCAGGAGGGGGAAATGATTGTCCACATGAACAATCCTACAGTCAAGTGATAAGCTGAACTAGGATGTGAACCCCACTTTCACTGCATCATTCATTCCTCCACATCCCCTTCTGTGGGTGCTTTCAACCCCATTCCAGAGATAAAGCCACTGATGCCCACAGAATGACGTCCTGGTCCTTTATCACTCCTCCCCTCCTCTCCCATCTTGCTTCTCCAAACCTTTTCCCAAATAAATTCTATTTCTACGCTATGTCTCACCCACGCTCAGCTTCCCGCTAGGCACATGGCACCTCCCTGTCCAGACCCTGGTTGCGTCTTCTCTAGACTTTTGCAGCAGCCTCCCAACAGGTCTCTCTGCCTCACTTCAGGCTGACCTTCACATAGTGACTAAATGGATTCTCCTAAAGCAGAGATCATGATCCCCAACTCAACAAACTCCAGAGATCCCTGGAATTACACATAAACTCCTCACTTTCTCTATTAAAGCCCTGCTCCATCTGGTCCTTTGCCAACTGTACGATACAAGTTGTCAAAAATCTGACACTCCATATTGGCCAAAATTGGGCGGACCAAAGTTTTAATAGCTTAAAACTGCAGGAAGACTTTTCGCACATAGTTCCCTCACACACACACGCCATCATTCTGCCAAACTGTTGTCCCTTTGGCTCAGCTGTGTCCCCCACGCTTGGAAAGCATTGACTCCTTCCGAGTCTGAGGATCATTGCATCCTCCAATGCTCTGTTTAAGTTACACCTTCTACAGGAAACCTTCAGTGACCTCTTCTAAATCACTTGGTATATTTTGTATGTGTCTATCTCTTTTTACACACACATATACACAATATACAGTGTGTGTATGTGTGTGTGTGTGTGTGTGTGTGTGTGTGTGTGTGTGCGTGTAATATTCAGGCTATCTTTCTGGAGGACCTTGAGATCAGCCTGAGTCCTTGGAGAAGTGATGAAGGCAGGAGAGCCACCACAAGGGTGGTCAAAGATGGAATGGATCATTTCCAGTCCTTCTCAGTCCTTAGATACCTTGGTATGATTACATCACTGCAGCACACTGAGCATGTGTGAACTAGAGAACCATGACATCACCATGCTGAGTACTAAGTATCTATGGGAACTAGAGAACCATCATCTCATCAATTCCACTGAGTTAACACCTTGTTGTAAGTATCCTTGTTTCAAGTAGACTTTTTCAGAGTTCCCCAATACCTGCAATCCTCTACATATATGCATTATATAACATATCTGTATACAATATGTAAACATGCAGTACACACCTAGATCTATATGTGTATCTGTTTCCATATGGAGACACATGTGTGCATACACACATGTGGATATGTGTACATATGCACCTGCATATATGTGTATATATACATCTATAACAAGCATACATGGAATACACTACAACAACACACAACATACATATATAGGTACTCTGGGTTCGAGTACATCTATAACTTGCATTATATAACATTTGTATATATTACATATAAACATGTGACTGTACACATAGATCTATGTATGTTTATCTGTGTATATGTGTAAACATGCACATATACACAGCGTACACATGTATGTATATGCCCATCTGAACCAGGCACACCTAAAATATGTACACATGTGTGATAAGTACATATACATGTGTATCTGTGTCTATATGTAAATACACACATACATATGGGCAAGCTAGGTGTTGCAGTGGATAGAATGTTTTAACAGTCTGGATCAGGAAAACCTGAGTTCAAATATGGCTTCAGACCCTAGCTCAATGACTCCAGGCAAGTCACTTCACCCTGTCTGCCTCAATTTCCTCATCTGTACGACAAGCTGGAGAAAGAATTAACAAACCATGCCAATATCTTTGCTGAGAAAACCCCAAATGGGATCATGAAGAGTCAGAAAGGACAATATATAAGTACGTTGTCTCTCTGGAGACTTGAAGACAAGTACCATTACTATTCTCTTTTTGTATCTGTAAAATGGGGGACTTGCATATAGTATCTCTAAGGTCCCTTCCAGCTCCAGATCTATGATTCTATGATGTCTGGATGATAGGCAGTGTGGCTTAACAGATGGTGCAATGGGCCAAGGTCACACACTCACTAACTCTGACTTTAGATAAACCTCTGTGCCTTGATTAACTCCTCAGTAAAATGGGCATGCTGTTGCCACATGGGATTTGGGGGAAGACACCCATAAATTCATACTGGATATGAAAAAGGTTAGTTAGCCTCCTGGAGTCTACACCAGCCCCCCCCACCTCTGACCCCCTGCTGCTGCTGCTTCAGTCCAGGGATCCTTGTGCTTCCTGCCAGGGCCCAGCTGCCAACAGACATTTAAAAGGGTAATTGTGCGTGTCTTATAACAGTAGTTCCAATTCAATGAACAATTCAATATGCAAGGATGCTGTCGATCCATCCTTGTCTGCCCCCCCCCCCAGTTTGAACCTGGTCCTGCCTGCCAGCTTTTTGCCTGACTGCCAACCATCCAAGCATCTGGGCCTGGAGGAGAAGGACCCCCCCAGCGGAGAAATGCTCAGAAATAATCACACCAGCTCAAGACCCTGCAGCTTTCTTTCACAGAAGCCAGGACCCTGGAGCTGGAAGGAACTTCAGCTCTCCCCTGGGTTCGAGTCAGAAGTTTGAATGCGTCTTTTGACACTAAACAAGTGAGGCAACGTACCTCTCTGAGTCTCAGTTTCTTCCTCCAACAAATGGAGTAAGGTGGTACCTATCTGGCAGGCTTGCTATGAGACTCAAGTGAGAAAATGTATAACAAAGTGCTTTGTCAACCCCAAAGTCTGCAGAAATGAGATTATCTAAACTTTGTACCATCTCAATCAGCTTGGAATCAGCTGCCCAATGAATGGCTCTTGAATTGACCTGATTTTCATTGAACAGGCTGAGGAGCCAAGGGCCAGAGCACCAGATTATCCAATTTCCTGCCCTTTATAGTAATTAGAGATTTTAAGTCAGAAGGAACCTAACGGGCCTTCTGGTCAACCTCCTCATTTTTTTTTTTTTCAACTGAGGAAATTCAGGTTCACAGAAAGTGACCTGATTGACCAGAGGTCTAATGGGTCATGAGGAGCAGAAGTGGGATATGAACATGGGTCTTTCAAGCACAAAAGCTCTGTCCAGAGCCTTCCTTATTTCTCTTGGGGGCAGGTCCAGGACTTGATGATGGTAGGATCCTGGAAGGTACACTTCTGGTCCCTCAGGGAATAAAGGGTACGAAGCTGAAGAAAACATCTATCCCACAATCCTCTGACATCTCTCCCAGTCCCCAGAACCACTGACTTCCTGCTCCCTCCACATCCAAACGACAATAGCATATTGCCTTAATGACCATTAATTAGGAGCCCTAAGAAACGAGGAGTTTGTCATGGTTATCCAGGTCTCACATTTCTACCCTAATCAGCACTTGTGGGAAACAATTAAGGTGGATGAGAACGTGATGTGGGCACCAAAGCCTGTGCTACCAGTCTATTAGGAGAGACTGGTCTGTTAGGGCAAGAGATCTGTGGGCCAGAGAGGGGAGAATCACAGGGGTGGCAGAAGGAGGTGATGGGAACTGTCCAAGGTGCTGGACCTGCAGGCATTGGGGCTCTTGGGGGCCTACCCACCCACATGGGACAAAGAAGGAGGGAGGAAGCCTGCTTTCCCCAAGGAGGGTCACCAGGCTGAAACCAGGTCTTCCTGGTTCCTGGTCCAGGACTCTCCACTAAGCCACACTATCTCTCAGGTAAAGTTAATCTTGCATATTTGGTTCACCTTCTCTCAAGTATCTGCATTCCAGGCCCCCTTCTGTCCTGGCCAGTGACTACCCAGGCAGCTGGTGGAACAAAGCCTTGAGCACTGGGCCTTGAGTCACAAAGTCATGAGTTCCAGTCCCACCTCAGACACTTACTAGCTTTGTGATCCTGGGCAAGCTACCTAATCTCAGTTTGCCTTATAGGGATAATACCTGCCTCACAAGGCTAATTAAAAGCATATTTCTATATTCCTGGCACATAGTAGGTGCTACAGAAATGTTTATTCTCTCCCTTCCTCTCCTTTCTTACTGTGGAATCCCTTCTAGAAAAGTCTCCCACACCCTCAGTTTCCTGCTGTCCAATAATGAAATCCTTGGTCCTAAAAAATTCATGTTTTCTCTTCCAGGGGTTTCCTGAAGAAATCAATTAACCTTAAGGAAGGACACCAGGGAAGGGCTCCAGGGAAGATGGGCAAGGGCTGGGGGTCGGCCCCAGGACCCTGAGCGTCTCCGAGACCACACCCTGGAAAGCTCTTGTGCCAAAGCCGTTCATTTAGGCATGGCATCATGTGCTGCCCTGCATCATTAACTAAATGTCAGTGCATAATCACGGTAATTGCTGACATTTAGATGGTGCTTTTTTGTTTACAAAGCATTTTATATAAGTTAGATCACTTGACTATCCATGTGCAGTGATCTTATAGATTCACCCCAGACCTGATCTTCTGGGCAACACCCTGAACAAGCCAGCCAGACCCTGCAGGGAGGATGAGACCCCCCCACTTCCTAAGTAAGGATACCCTCTCTTCCTAAGGTCAGCTCTCACTGGCAGCAGCCTACGGAGTCATCTTGGAAGCAAAGTCCAATGCTCCGAACCCTCTAGTGCCTGCTGACCTTGGGGTCAAGAGATCTGAGGGAGATCCCAGCTCTGCCCCTTTCAAACAAGTCATTTTGTCCACCTGTATGAACCCCAGCTTCTTCATATGTGAAATGGGCTTAAGAATATCAGTCCTATAACTCTCTTCAACAATGAGATGAACCAAATCAGTTCCATTTGTTTAATAATGAAGAGAATCAGCTACACCCAGTGAAAGAACTATGGGAAATGAGTGTGAACCACTACATAGCATTTCCAATCCCTCTGTTTTTGTCTGTTGGCATTTTTGATTTCCTTCTCAGGTTATTTTTATCTTATTTCTAAGTCCGATCTTTCTTGTGTAACAAGATAACTGTATAAATATGTATACATATATTGTATTTAACATATACTTTAACATATTTAACATGTATGGGTCTATCTGCCATCTGGTGGAGGGGATGGGGGAAGGAGGGGAAAAGTTGGAACAAAAGGTTTTGCAAAGGTCAGTGCTGGAAAATTACCCAAGCATATATCTTGTAAACAAAAAGCTATAATAAAAAAATAAATATTTTTTTTAAAAAAGAATATTTGTCCTGCCCGCTTCACAGGACTATTAGAAGAAACCACAGAACAATCCATTTCCCACCTCCAGGTCTTTGTACTAGCTGTCTTATGTCTGAAATGCATGCCATCCCCATCTCTACCTCTTAAAATCCCACTGAGTTCCTTCAGAATTCAACTCAAGCACTACCTTCTCCAGCTGATCCTCCTGGTTTCTCCTGATTCTTAATCCTCCTGGCACCTTCTCCCCAAATGTACCTTGAACATTTTATATTTGCTTATAGAGACACATGATGTCTCCCCTGACTAGAATCTCCTTGAGGGCAGGGATGGTTTTATTTTGTCACACCATCTCCAGCAGTCGGTATGGCAATGTTTAATTTGACAGAGGGGCTGAATGGTTAGTTCTGTGAAATGTTGTTTGAAACTACAAATATCGTGTATAACCCAATCAGATTGCTTACTCTCTTGGGGAGAGGGGAGCTAAGGGAGGGCTGGAGAAAAAATTGGGGGTACAAAATCTTACAAAAATGAATGTCGAAAATCATCTTTACATAATTTGGGAAAAATATTATTGAAGGAAAAAAGAAAAGAAATTACAAATGTCAGTGAATGCAAGACTTGTTTAACAATTAACTCAACTGGATAATAAGTCCAAGAGTCCATGGCTGAGCCCCTAAACAAGGACCCATCTCCCCATGCAAGATGTCACTCGTGCCCCCAAATAGGTACATCACTCTGTCCCCTCTCTAATGTGGATCCTTGATATTCCTCCATCTATATGAACCTTGGACAAGCAAAATCAGGCAACAATGCTCATAGATGCAAACATGGCGTCCTGGAGGAGGCCTGCATCCCTACTCGTAACCAAGCAAAGAAATCTCATGTGTCCAAGGACGGCCGTGATCTAGCCCCCTAATCCTGCATTCTAACCTGGCTCAGCTTCTTTCTAACTATTGACCATCAGCAAGTCCCTTAACTTATGAGCTTCAATTTCCTCCTCTTTAAATAGGAAAGTGCAACAGCTGCATTGTCCTCCTCCTAGGGTGCTTGTGTGTAAAACATTAATGGCATCGGTGAATATTGCTGTTGCGTAATTGTTTCAGTCGTGCCCGACTTTTGTGATCCCATTTGGAGTTTTCCCGGCAGAGACAATGGCATGATTTGCCAGTTCCTTCTCCAGATCATTTTGCACATAAGGAAACTGAGGCAATCAGGGTTAAGTCACACAGCAAGAAAATGTCTAAGGTTGTATTGGAACTTAAATCCTTCTGAATCCAAGTCTAGTGCTCTATCTACTGCATCATCCAACTGTCCTATCTGTAAATAAAGACTGGACATATTACTGACATGGCAAGGCTGTAGTTAGACATAATCACTGGTGCTTTTTGCCCGTTTGCTTTGTTAGAAGGGAATGTTCAATGATAAGAGATGTGGGAGATATCTTGGGAAATTGCAGGATCACAGAATATCAGTTAAAGAAAAAAGTCATTGAATCCCATTGGATAAAATCCTTCAGAAAAAAATAACACTCTATCACATCCCCAACCAATGGTCATCCCACCTTTGCTCGAAGCCATCCAGGGAGGGCCAGTCACCTCTCCTCTGAGCACCCCTCCTCCTACCCATTTCTAATTTTGCCTCCTGAGGCCAAAAAGAGCAAGTCTAATCTCTCTCCCAAGTTAAGGCCCTCTAAGACACCTATGATACCTCCATACCCCAACAATCAGTTTTTTAACTAACATAAATGAGGTGAGTAATTAAATTAATTTAAAATTTTTAAATCAAATTAAATTGATTTTAAAATTAACTTAAGATCTTTTTTAAAAAAATTATAATTGCTAGCATTGATATAGTGTTTACGGATCAGGCATCGTACTAAGTAATTTGCAATTATTATCTCATTTGATTTACATTATTATTTATTAGTAGCTCATTATTAGGTATTATCCCCATTTTGCAGATGAGGAAATTGAAACAAATGGCTTGCTTAAAGTTGCACAGCTAATAATTGTATGAAACTAGATTTGAACTGAGATATTCCTGATTTCATGCCCAGCACTAATTCATCTAAACCTGAAAATGGTTTACTTTCCATCTGACTTCAGAATCTCCCTGCCTTAGGTGCCAACCCAAGACCTCCCAACCATTGGAGGGTCCCCCAGGAGGGATGCTCCTTCTCAGCCGTCTGCTCCAGAGAGAAGGTGGGACCTTCCACGTCCTTGACGGAGAATCAACGAACCAAAAATGTAGCAACAACAACTGATGGGAGGCGGAAAGGGGCAGTGAGGGGATGTCAAGTGGAGGGCCGTTTCTAGCAAATCCCCCTGGGAACAGCCAAAGAGCGGAGTTTAACCTCTATCGGCCTTTCCTCCGCAGTCCCTTTGGTCCCATTACCACGAGAGCAGGAACACGTTATCATCTAGGACTCAGAGATTGCCGCTGTCGGCATTTATTTCTCAGTAATGACATTCATGGGTGGACTCGGAACGGGACCCACCCTCCTCCACCTCCTTGATGCCATTTTGCTTTGTTTTTCCCTTTAATCTCTGACAGGTGGGCTAAATTTATGGCTCCAGCCCTAAATCCTCCATCTCTTCTCTGCTGACCCATTGTCTAATATATGACATATTAAAGTCTATATATAACAAAGAGACGACAGCATAATGGAGTGATTAAGGGTGGCTGCCACTCTCTCTGTAGAGCCCCAACTGTTTGTAATAAAGATGTCGGGGGTGGAATGGATAGGGCCATAACTCTGTGAGGGGAAAGACGTCCCTCCACGACTGAGAGGCTTTGATAACAAGACGGATCCTCAGCAAGGAGAAACCATGGAATAGGGAGGAAGTGTTGGAGCCCAGGGCTCAGGTGCACCTGTTTCATGGTGCCCAACATGCCCCATAGATGTGACTGAGGCATGGGAAGGAAGGACGAGGCTCAAGAGCTCCATGAGGCACTGACTCTGAAGGAACGGCGGAGGAACCATCCTCTCCTGTGATGGAACTGGGAGATCAGAGAACTGAGAATTAATCGAGGCTCCATGTCCCACGTCTCTGCAAAGCAGAGGCCGGGTTTCTCAGCCTGCAGCCCCATTCCATCTATCAGGGCAGGGAGGCACTTGAGGGGGGCAGGTTCCCGTGAGGGTTTGCCCTGATCCCAGCACTCTAAAGCCCCAGAACATTTGGGATTCCATCAATGAGATGAAAATAACCTCTGACTGGACCTTCCAGCTAGGATCACACAAGGACCCTTTCTCTCTCAGTTTTTTCCTCAGTTAAATCAGGAGTATGGACTCAATGGCCTCGAGGGGTCTTACAGCCCTAGATCCAAGCTCCTAAGATCTTAGGCAGCTGCCATTAAGAACCCAGTCTCCCCTGAATCATGACAAGGCGTCAGAGAAGAATTAAAGGGGGAGGGTCCTTTACTACATGAGAGAAAGCACAGGAAAATTACAAACACAGATCTAATTCAGATGGTGGATGAGGCTGAGTCTGCTTTAGAGCCGGGGCCACGGGACTGGGCTGTCCATGTCTCAGACCAGAGAGGAGATTCTCACCCAGATCTTCCCATGGGGGCAGCCCAGCAACTAAATCTCCCATTAAAGATGGGAGGGAGAAAAAACAATCTGCCTGTAGTCATGGCAACGAGTAGCAAAATTGCAGCCCAATTTTGTCTTCCATGATTATGGTCCAGCTACAGAAAGAAGCTCAAATGATTAATCTTAAGGACTACTTCATCATGTGTGACCCTGACCAAAGGGCCCATGGGAATGAACAGTACAAAAGAAAGTCTTCTGGCAACGCCCATGGGAATGGGCAGTAAAAAGAAAGTCTTCTGGCAATGCCTGGCCTGGGCATTTCCCCCTCTGTCCTCCTGCTTTGGAAATATTTCCTATGTCTTCTCCATAGACATGTTTGCTTCCTCCCAGTAGAACTGTCTGGGGGGCAGTGGCTCAAACTAATTTCTTTTCATGTTATCTCCTGATCCTGGTGTGTACTGCCCATGCAAGATGCTTCAAATCAGCACCTGGCAGGTGCTCAAGATGTGTGCCCTATGTTCTGCTCCTTGCAGTATTGTACAGCGGAGCTCACCAAATGATGACCCCTTTATCCGGACTCTGCTTAATCCAGCTGTTGTATAAATTGACATAAAATAGCCAAGAAATAAAATGGGGTGTTTCAACTAATCATGGGGTCACAGAATCCTGAATTGGAAGCAGGAATGAGCCTGAAAGAGCACCTTAGCCAAACACCTCATTTGACAGAGAAAGAAACTGAGTCCCAGAGCGGTGAAGGATTTATTTGTCCAGATCCCACAAGCAGGATTAAGCCTTGGTCCAGCTGGGATTCCAACTTGGGTCCTGGGAGTGCAAGATTAGCACACTCGCCTTTGGTTTCTTCCTTTGACAAGGAGACAGAGATGTGATTTTTCTCTTTTGTTCTGATTCTTCTTTCCCGACAGGATGAATGGAGAAACACATTTAACATGATCGCACATATATAACTTCTATCAAATTGCTTGCTATCTTGGGAAAGAGAACGGAGGAAAAATTGGGACTCAAAATCTTACAAAGATGAATATTGAAAACTGTCTTTACCCATGTAATTGGGGAAAAATAAAATACTGTTAAGCAAAAAAAAAAAAAAAAAAGTGGGGGAGGGTCCCTGCTGGATCTTGGATCCTATAATCCTAAATCTCTTTATCTTTCTGACCTCAGTTTCTCCCTCAGTCTCTCTAGCTTGTGAATGTTCTTCCGAATTTGTGGCAATTTCTAATTCTGCCCTTCAGGACTAAACAGAGTAAATGTCGATCTTTCCTCAAAAAATTCGTTTCTCCTCCCTCACACTTAACATTTACTTGAAAACAAAAGCCACCCACCGGTAACGTTCTATTTCCCCAACAGTGCACTGGAAAGCCACAGTAACCTCACCGTCCCCCAGCTGTCATCGTTGGAAAACAGCAGATCGGGGGATTGACGGCGTAATGAGTAATTACTCATCTGGGATGGTTCCAGCAGAAGCCATCAGTTACTGGCACACCAACCACTATATCAAGCTGCCCATATTCTTCAATTAGTTCCTAGTCTCAGCTTTGTTTGCTCTCAGCTTAGGAAGCTTCCAGAGCAATATCTGACGGAAAGAGTTCTCAAAGTACACCGGTGGGTTCAAAGGAAAGATGGACAAAGACAAGGACTTTCAAGGGGCCAGGTAGGGTGTTGAGGTTGGAAAAATATCAGGGAAGAGATTTCATTCTTAGTGAGAAATCATCACAGAATTCATATGAATTGAAAGCCATATTTTAAATGTTGTTGTTTATCCTTCTTTCACAAAGGACCAATGACATCACGAGGTGATGTCTTGACTTGCATATGAATTGGTTATAAGGGAAGTAGAACTGGACAAAGTTGTCACCCTCAGTCTCTTCCAGAGTCATTGGAAAAAAGTCAAAGGTCAATGGCGATGGCTTGGGATGCACTGGAGGATGTTGGTATTGTCAATACTCTATTACATTCTAAGCACTCCATAGTACTTATCTTGGCCAACTTCATGACCATTGGAACAAATGGTTCTCACCCAGCCATTCCACCTTGGAAAGTCTTCATGTGCTTGGAATAGACATCCCCCAAGATGCCGAAGGGTTTTAGATTACCCTCAACCTGGTTTAACCAATCTGCTGAGGCAGTTTTACTTGAGTGTGCACATGCACACTCTAAATTTTTTGGAGTTGCATAGCAAAGGACATTTTAAATAATAACTTCAAATAATACAGATCCAAAAAACATGAAACATGGCATTCATTTGCAGTAGCCAGGACCTATCTATACAATAGCCTTGCTGAGAGAAATGATTCTACAGTAGCAATCCCAAAATAGAGGGTCTAAAGGTCCATTTTAGACTCAGTCATACACCAACGCTGACCCTTATCCCTCCCTTGGTCTTGGTAGAAATCTAAGTCAGAACAATGAGAATGAGTCACATCTCTTGTGTGGACTTGTGTGGGCTTTGTGAGATTTGACTTGTGACATTCATCCTTAGAATATCTCAGTTAACCCATCATATAGGAAAATATTAATTAAAAGCAACGACACTCAGTGCTGATGGAGTATGAAAGAAAGAGGCACTAGCATTAATTGTTGGTAGTTGCCAAGGTGTAGAACTTTTCTTTAGCACAATATACTTAGAATTGGAATAGAATAATAATGATAGAATAAAACACAGTTCCTAATAAACACAGAAAAGGTTACAAAACCATCATGCCCTTTGGTCCGATAACTCCATTAATTAAAGAATGTAATAAAAAATGAAAGATCTGTTTGCAATTTTTCATAGCAACCTTCCTAGTAACCGCTAAAAACCAAAAGGATCTCAAATTTCCCAGAGTTGAAAAAATTCTGTAACATACATGGAACAGAATACAAGCCAAGGTAAACACAGAAATTTAGAAAGGCTATAATACAAAGCAAATAATAACAATAATTACAAGAATGGAATATATTCTAACTGGCAGAGTAGGAAGAAAAATGAAGAGCAAATGGATAAAGAACCATGGCGGGAGCTGAAGAGAATTTAAACATTGAATTAATCTATATAAATAGTGACTTGCAAGTCTAGTTGTTTATATTGGTGTTTAATGCTCTATTTCCAATTAAATATTTAATACTCAGACATTCACGTCGAGGTGTTCCAACTCTTCCCTATCCAAAGATGGCCAACTCATGGTAGGACTACAGATTGAGAAGTGGAAAGGACCTAATTTATACAGATGTGAAAACCGGGATTCAAAGAAGGAGGACTGGGCCCCGATTCACACAGCTAATAAGGAAGGGTCTAAGGCAAGATTTAAATGTGAGTCTTCCAGATCTTTATCCTTCAGTTTCTCATTACAAGCAGTACAGGAATTTAGATGGAAATCCATAAATAAACAAACATATCTCTGCTTTGTTTGTTTGTTCAGACCTGTGGGGAGCTACCGAAGCTGAAACTCTAACCCCCACCCCTATATCTTCCCAATCCTCCACCCTCCTCGCCTCCATCCCCCTCCAACACCACGTAGATTGGAAGAACCTCTGTATGTTACAGAGACGCCTTCTATGGACTGAATAAATAATCCATCATGCACAGGTATTTTCAAATGTGTGGAGATGCTGCTGTGATGAATTAAACACTAATGCATTTCAGAGGGCTCTTAGGACTCTGAGATTCCCAGTTACCGAAGAGCACTAGGATAAGAAACCTCCAGATGTTGGCATTTTCGTCACTCTCTCTGATCAGCAAGTCAACTTGAGATGCCTCAATGCAGCCAGAAGCCCAGATTCTGCACGTCAAGAGTTCTGAATTCATCTCACTATGTGATCGATTGCTCAGTATGGTCTAGATTTGTAGTCCGAGGTCCTGGGTGCGAATCCTATCTGCCACTTTTTTTAAGATTTGGCTCAGTAAGGTGATTCAGGCCAGTTCCAATGGTTTTCTGATGGAGAGAGCCATTTGCACCCAGAGAGAGGGCTGTGGAAACTGAACATGGATCACAACATAGTATATTCATTTTGTCGTTGTTGTTTGCATACATTTTGTTTTCTTTCTCATTTTTTCTTTTTGATCTGATTTTTCTTGTGCAGCATGATAATTGTGGAAGTATGTATAGAAGAATTGTACATGTTTATCATGTATTGGATTACTTGCCATATAGGGAAGGGGGTGGGGGAAAGGAGGGAGAAAAAATTTTGGAACATAAGATTTTGCAAGGGTGAATGTTGAAAACTATCTATGCATGTGTTTATTTAAAAAAAAAGATTAAGCTTAAACTGCATCTTCTGCTCTCCTGATTCCCCTCACTGCTAATATCTTCCTCTCTTAGATTACCTTCAGTTTATTATCTGTACTTATATATGCCTAGCTACTAGCCTGCTGACTTTCCTATTAAAATATGAGCTTCTTGAGGTCAAGGACTGTGGGTTTTTTTTTCCTTTCTTTGCAACCCCAGCACTTAAAACAGTGCCTGGCACATAGTAAGCATCCAATAAATGCTTATGTGACTATGAGCAAGTCACTGTCCTTCTCTCTTCCTACTTCCTCTAAGTAGAAATGAAAAAATTAAATAGTCTAGCCCCAAATGTTATCATGTAAAACAATAAGAGCTAGCATTTATATTCTTTAAGAAAAGCAATGTTTGAAAATTTGGAAAAGTGAATAAAAGGGATAATGTTGTAAAAAAAAATTACCCATGCATATATACTATCAAAAAATTATAATTATAAAATTAATTTAAAAAAGAAAGAAAAGCAATGTTGGTATTGTATGTGTGCTGTCATTTGAGATTCACAAGAGTCCCAGGAGGTAGGTGTTTTTGTGATCTGTCCCCATTTTATAGATCAAGTGACTTGTCTAGTGTCATATAGCTAGTGTCTAAAACAAGATTCTAATTCAGTTCTTCTTGATTCCAAAATTAAAAGCCTCCATCTCAAAGATCTCCAGCTCTCCTATTCTTTGAGTCTGATTCTGAGTCACTATGCAGGTCTATGAGTCTATAATTGTACCTATATTTTTATGTAATATAGATCTAACATATATAGATATAGATATTCAATCAAAGTCAAACTTGAGGTTCCTTAGGGAAGATATGCATCTCCCATCTCTGTGCTTTTGAATCCACTGTGTTCCTTCCCCGGACTAGTCTCCCTTCTCACCTTGAGCCCAAAGAATCCACCTCCTGATAGAATATAAGCTTCTTGAGAACATAAGCACTGTGTGTGTTATCTCACTTGAGATTCACAAAAATTCCAGGAGATAGATGCTTTTGTGATCTATCTATCCCATTTTTATAGATCAGGAAACTGAGTTTAAGAGGGTGAAATGACTTGTCCAGTGTCATATAGCTAGTGTCTAAAACAAGATTCTAATTCAGTTCTTCTCAATTCCAAAATGAAAGCCTCCATCCCAAAGATCTCCAGCTCTTCTATTCTCTGAGTCTGATTCTGTGTCATATCTATGCAGGTCTATGAGTCTACATCTAGATCTATCCATCTATTTATCTACCTATCCTTGAGCTTCCTGAAAACATAAGCACTGTGTGTGTTATCTCACTTGAGATTCACAACAATTCCAGGAATTAAATGCTTTTGTGATCTATCCCCATTTTATAGATCAGGAAACTGAATTTAAGAGTGTGAAATGACTTGCCCAGTGTCATATAGCTAGTGACCAAAACGAGATTCTAATTCAGTTCTTCTAGATTCCAAAATGAAAGCCTCTATGTCAAAGATAACCAGCTCTACTCTTTGCTGAGTCTGATTCTGTATCACATCTATACAGGTCTATGAGTCTATGATTAGATCTACATCTAGATCCATCTATCTATCTATCTATCTATCTATCTATCTATCTATCTATCTATCCAACTATCTATCCATCCATCCATCTATCTATCTATCCTTGAGCTTTCTGAGAACATAAGCACTGTGTGTGTTATCTCATTTGAGATTCACAACAATTCCAGGAAGTAGATGCTTTTGTGATCTATCTATCCCCATTTTATAGATCAGGAAACTGAGTTTAAGAGTGTGAAATGACTTGCCCAGTGTCATATAGCTAGTGACCAAAACGAGATTCTAATTCAGTTCTTCTCGATTCCAAAATGAAAGCCTCTATGTCAAAGATAACCAGCTCTACTCTTTGCTGAGTCTGATTCTGTATCACATCTATACAGGTCTATGAGTCTATGATTAGATCTACATCTAAATTCATCTATCTATCTAGATATATCTATATCTATAGATCTAGATCTAGATAGAGATCTAGAGATATATAGATATAGATTAGATATAGATATAGATATAGATATATAGATATATATCCTTGAGCTTCCTGAGAACATAAGCACTGTGTGTGTTATCTCATTTGAGATTCACAACAATTCCAGGAGGTAGACACTTTTGTAATTTTTATAATTGTATCGATATCTATATGCAATAGAGATAAAACATATATAAATATAGATGTATAGTCAAGGTCAAACTTGAAGATCCTTAGGCAAGATACGCATCTCCCATCTCTGTGCTTTTGTATCTGCTTGTGTTCTCTCCCTGAAATACTCTCCCTTCTCATGCTGACCCCAAAGAATCCACTTCCTGATAGAACATAAGCTTTCTGAGGACAGGAACTGTTTTCATTTTGTCTTTGGATTCCCAACTCTTAGCACAAGTCGCACACAGTAGGTATTTTATAAATGACTGTTGATATATTGATTAGAAACTTTAGGTGACTTCAGAGGGCAAGTAAGGCATCACCTTCCACGTGAAACCTTTTTTAATCCATTCAGATGCTGCAGCCTTTCCCTCTCCAAAAATCTAACCTTTCATTTCCTTTGTGTGTAAACATATATATATGTATATATATAGACACACATGTATATGTATATGTGTGCATATATAAATACACATGTGTATTTGTATGTGCGATCACACACATATGTTACCTGTTACATATTGTCTTCCTGATGGAATAAACACAAGTACAACAACCTTTAATTTTTTTTAATGTGTCTAGCCCAGGGTCTGGCAAAGAAGAGGCATTTAATAAAAGATCCTCATGTCCAATTCCTTGTTCCAGATAAAGAGGATAAAGAGAAGAATTAGACTGCCGTGGTCAGATGAAGCCAGGAGTAATGTGTAACAATGACCTTTTAGAAAGGTCATTGAAAATTGGGGGATCCCCCTAGAGGAGATCAGGAGAGATGGACAGGAGCTTCAAGATCAAGCCATACAGTGAATGAAGAAAATGAAGATATTCACTGTTGAGAAAGAAGACTGGCAGAGGGGGAGGAAAACATGAGGGCTCTGTTCAAGTAGTTGAAGGGCCATCACATGGAAGATGAATGATTCATTCCTACTTAGTGAAAAAAGGCTAAACTAGGGACATTGGAGAGAGGCAGATTTCGGTTGGATGATAGGAATGAAAAACTCCTAATAACTAGAGCTGTCCCTAAGTACTTCAGGGGAGGTGGGCTCCTTATCTTTGGAGATCTTTAATCAGCAACTCATCAGGGGGTTAGAGGGGAATTTAATGGGGCACTAGTTGGCCCAGATCTGCTGAGATCTCTTCCAATTCTGAAATCCTGTGATTCTGTTGTTTCCAATTTCAGTTCTCAAAAGGTCACCGCATCAGAAAACTTTCAAAGCTCTAGGGCCCTGCCTCCTACTCGTGAAACAGCCGAGCCCCTTTCTGATTGGCATCTCTATTCACAGGAAATTGGCTAATTAGAACCTTGTGACTCCCGCCGAGTGCCCTCATTTCTTGCATTCTGATTGGCACCCCATTACTCTTCTCATCCCATAGCTGCTGGCAAAGCTGGAAGACTTTCCTCAGAAAAGGGTATTTTGGCTGTCTCTACTGTGATGCATGGGGTTCTGACTTTATTGTCTGCCTCATCCATAGCATTGTCAGAACAGATTGCTGGAGCCCCCCATGCACAGCCTCTGCTCAAAGGCACGATGCCATAGCCCTTGCAATAGAACAGTCTGAAAGGAGGAATCCACCTGCATCCTTCTTGCCCTTGTGTCAAAGCCCAGCCAACATCATTCATGAGCCTGCTTGGAAGCAACACTTCCTTAGGCTAGTGTATTGGACAGCACACTAGAATTCTGAATAGAGTTTTTTAAAACTGGCTTAAATTCCATCTCTATCACCTAGTAGTTGTGTGACCTTAGATAAATCAACTCAACATCCCCAAGTCTTAATTCTCTTGTCTGTAAAGTGAAGAAATTAGTCTGAAGGAAAGGTACAATTTTATAAAACAGTCTGCTTGCAGCAGCCTTGTGAGATAGGAAAAGATTCCCAATTGACAGAAGGAAAAAACAGAAGTGTGATCATTTTGTCCAGGGTCAAAAAGCAGTAAATCTGAGACAGGATTTCCAAAACCAATAACATCAACGAGAAGCATTGCTTAATTAAGCCTAATTCTACATGCAGCAGGCATTATCCTCAGCACTCAGCAATATGAAAACAAAACCAGTATATTTCTTGGCTTCTCAAGGTTTCCACTCTATCAGGGAAATCAATATATACACAGATAAGGAAATAAAAACTGCCTACAATGTAACATGCAGGGAATCTCAGCAATCATAGGATCTCTCTGTACCCCAAAAATGCCTACAATGTAACACAGGGAATTTCAGCAATCATATAATCTATTTCTACACCCCCTAAAAATGCCTACAATGTAACACCCAGTGAATCTCAGCAATCATATAATCAATCTGTACCCAAAAAATACCTACAATGTAACAGTACCCAAAAATGCCTACAATGTAACAGGGTATCTCAGCAATCATATAATCTATTTCTACCCCAAAAAATGCCTACAATGTAACACACAGGGAATCTCAGCAATCATATAATCTATCTATACCCCCCAAAAAATGCCTACAATGTAACACACAGGGAATCTCCGAAATCATATAATATATTTGTACCCAAAAAGTGCCTATAATGTAACACACAGGGAATCTCAGAAATGATATAATCTATCTATAATCAAGTGAAACTCTTCTCATCCATCTCTTAGAAACTGTAGCCTCCTCCATGGTTCATCTCACCTCTTCTAAGTCCTATTTGGGTCCCCTTGAGAAAGGAGTCAGAAGATAGGGTTAATTACATGTCCCAAAGCTACAAAGAACACAGTCCCCTGAGATATCATCAGTTATCACAGTTTAAAAGTAAGTGTTTGCAAAAAGATCACCATAAAGTAATTGTAATTCACACAGTTGCTAAGGATGAAGGGGTAGAGAAATTCTAGCAATTGATGAGGTTTTGCAAATCAAATCAACATGTAATACTTGATGACTCTAATGCAAAGGAGGGGAAAGATGGATGATGGAGAGAAATAGATGAGGAAGAATGGTTCAAGTGAAAGAATTGGAAAATTTATACCTTCTGCAGAAGGCGTATGCCTTCATAAATTTTCTTCAGAAAAGAAATTGATTGGTATTGGACATGGTGAGCACAAATAACATTGCCAAGAGTGAAACAATTTGACAGCTAAAGACATATTGGGAGGGGGGGGTGTATCTCTGAGTCAGCTGCCTGCTCAGTCAGATCACTGACTTCTCACACATAAGGTCAGAATTCATAATAAACAAGAAAGAATTTGTTGTTGCTGCTGTTCAGTTGTTTTCAGTCACATCTGCCTCTTTGTGACCCCATTTGAGGTTTTCCTGGCTAAGATACTGAAGTGGTCCTGGCTAAGATACTGAAGTGGTTTTTCATTTCCTTCTCCAGCTCATTTTATAGATAAGAAAACAGAGGCAGACAAGGTATAGTATCTTGCCTAAGGTCAAACAGCTAGGAAGTATCTGAGACCAGATTTGAACTCAGATTTCCCTGACTCCAGACTCAGAGTTTTATCCACTGTGTCACCTAGATGACTCTAAGAAAGAATAGCAATGAGAAAAATAGATTTTGTATAGAAGAAAAAAAGATTTAACCCTGAATTAGTTCAACAAAACATTATTTAAAATCAAAACTAAGAAGTCAACTCCAAAAATGACAGTGACATCAACAATGATAATTTCATCTAGAAGTTAAATTAAATGCAACCACAAGATAACCAGAAAAGAAAAATCCCAGAACTATCCTCAACCAGAAAACATTTGATTTACTTGACATAGAGATGACTATTAAAGGCAATAGCAGGATAGAATGTAAACTCATGTATAAACTATTAGCAATTGATAAGTGATAGATGAGATGATGGATCGTTATAAATAGTAATGATTATCTCACAAAACAGAATCAGTAGAAGACTGTTTAGAAATACTCTAAAGAGATATTTATGGAAATGTTTTGTATAATTTCACATATGCCTTCTCAATGTGGGGGGGAGAGAAAGAGGGAGAAAAATAGAGAATCTACAACTCAAAGTTTGAAAAATAAATGTTAAAAATTGTTTTACATGTGACTGGGAGGAATGAAATATTAAATAATAGCAATAGTCTAAAGAAAGCTAAGTAAGCTATCTCACTAGGTAAAATCATCATAAGAACATATAAGGATGAAAACAGAATAAAAACTATAAACATAAGAAAAATGGAAAAGACTTAACAAAAAAATGCTTTCTTCATACTTGGACCCTACTACAAACATCCATAAGATTTTTAGAGAGGAAATAGAAATGTCATTAAAGGAAGTGGGGCCAAAGTGGGAGAATAAAGCTCTCCCAACTTCCTTTCCAAACATTAAAGTAATACCTCAAAATGAAATCTGGAGCATCAGAACCAAGAAAAGGCAGGATGGAACAATTTTTCTAGCTCAAGATAACTTGGAAGGTTTACAGGAAAAATTTATCTCACTGGGATGAGACTGGAACTCAGTTCAAAAGAGACTACTCCTAGATAAGCTGATAGCAGGCTTGAAGGCCTTGAATCTACCTGGAGCTCTCAGCCCACAAACAGTCAGAAGGTGGGACAACGAGTCAGAAGGAGATTACCGGGTACCATTTGTTGGTAGTGGGTACAAACCTTTGTTGTATTGCCCATATACATGTCTGAGTCACAATCCCAGGATGAAGAGGAACACTTGTAGGAACAGGAGATATGTTCTAGGCCAGAAAAGAGTATTTTAGTTGCTCACAGACCAGAAAATAGGCCAGGTGAATAGTGATCACACCTCTCCTTAGATCATACCACTTTAGAAAAACTGAACCTTACAAAGCCCTAGAATACACTCTGAAAACAGCAACATGAAAGACCTGATGCTTGGAATAGTGCCCTCTCCACCCAGAGAGCAGAATCTAATGTAAATTTAAACATCAAGAAATAGCCTTGTAAAATGAATAAATGATAACAACAAAAGAATCAGACTATAGAAAGCTATTGTGGTGACAGGCAAGCTCAAATACAAACTCAGAAGAAGATAACATAGTCAAAGAAGCTATATCCAAAGTCTCAAAGAAAAATGTAAGTTGGTGTCAGCCCACACTCCAAAAAATAATTCATGGGAGAGCACAAAAAGGATTTTTAAAATAAATTAAGAAAGGTAGAGTTGTGAAATGAGGAAAGAAATGACTGTGATGCAAGAATCATGAAAAAAAAAAAGTCAAGAGTTTGGTAAAGGAGACATACACACACACACACACACACACACAAATACTGAAGAAAATAAGATTTTAAAAACAAAACAGCTCAATGGTAAAAGAAGTACAAAATCCACTAAAGAGAAGAACTCTTTAAAAAGTAGAATTAGTCAAGGGAAAAAAGAGGTACAAAATTCATTGAAGAAAAGAACTACTTAAAAAGCATAATTGGCAAATGGAAAAAAGTGGTACAAAATTCATTAAAGAAAAGAACTCCCTAAACAATAAAATTGGCCAAAGGGGGAGAGGAAGTACAAAAGCTCACTGATGAAAATAATTCCTTAAAAATTAGAATTGGGAAAATAAATGCCAATGACTCCATGAGATAAAAAACAAACAAACAAACAAAATCAAAAGCATAAAAGAAATTGAAGACAATGTGAAATCTCTCATTGAAATCATTGGGAAAACAATTGACCTAAAAATAGATCCAGGAGAGATAATTTAAGAATTATTGGACTACCTAAAAGCCATGATCAAAAAAGGAGCCTAGACATCATCTTTCAAGAAATGATCAAAGAAAACTTCCTTAATATACCTTAATACCTAGAACCAGGGGGTAAAATAGAAATTGAAAGAATCTACTGATAACCTTCTGAAAGAGAAAAATAAAAACTCCCAGGAATATTAGAATCAAATTCCAGACTTCCTAGGTCAAGGGGAAGATATTGCAAGAATCAATGTAAAGCTACAGTCAGGATAACACAAGATTTAGCAGTTTCTATAGTAAAAGATCATTTTGAAACATGATATTCCAGAGGGCAAAGCAGCTAAAATTACAACAAAGAATCATCTACCAACAAAACTGAGTATAATCCTTTAGAGAGTGGATGTGCATATTTAATGAAATAGAAGTCTTTCAAGCATTCCTGATAAAAAAAAGACTAGAGCTGAACAGAAATTTGACTTTCAAATACAAGACTCAAGAGAAGCATAAAAATGTAAACTGTTTACATTCCAAAAGCATGATGCTTATAACAGCTAAAAACTATTATTATTGTAGCATTTAGAAGGCACATACATAGACAAGGGCCCAGATGTGAGTTAACTATGATGAGATGATATCCAAAAAAATTTAAATTAAAAGATGACAAATACACTGGGAGAAGGTAGAAAAAGGAAATAGAATGGACTAAATTATTTCACATAGAAGAGACATTAAAAAAAAAGCTTTTTCAGAGGGGAAGACAGAGTGGATATTTGCAAGCAATGGTTGAACCTTACTCTTATTGGAATTACCTCAAAAAGGAAATAATATGCACACTTGCTTGGGTATTGAAATCTATCTTACTATACAGAAAAGTAGATGAGGGAGATAAGAAAAGGAGACTGGGGCTAATAGAATGGAGAGTAGATTGGGGTGGCAGCGGTCAAAAGCAAAACACTTTTGAGAAAGAGAAGGAAAATACAAAGAAGAATAAACAGAGGGGGGAAAGAGGATGGTGGGAAATATACATTTAGTAATCATAACTGTGAACATGAATAGGATGAGCTCACTCATAAAATGGAAGCAGATAGCAGAATGGATTAAAAGCCAGAATCCTATAATATGTTGTTTACAAAAAAAAACACATTTGAAATTATTATCAACAGGACTCTGAGAAGGTCAGGAAGTAAGCTAGTCCAGAAGTAGTGTTAAATAACCAATACTCTTTCAAATGAGAGAAGAATCCTTTATTTGACAATTCTCATGAGAAGTGGGTGTACTCCAAGTGAGACACACACCAATACAAAAGTGCTAGAGCAAGCTTTATACTTTTAGTTTGGTTCTAACCCCTTCCTTCGAGGCTTGGATTGGCTTGAACCCTTCCAGGTTATAATTTTCCTCATTCACCCCTTATATGTTACTCCTAGACATGTTCCCTAGACATACATTCTATGTTCAAAGATGGCAACTAACCCTGCTTTCAGGATGTGTTGGTTAATATGTAAGAACTTCATTAAGTATGTGTGATTGCTAAAAGCTTATATCCTGTCATTGACCCTAGCCAGTTTTACACAGCTTTATGCCTGAGCCCCTTTATCAAGAATTCTGTGGTTTAGCTAGTCTCTTGATTCACAAAGTGATTGGTTGGAGATGTCTCAATAAGTTTTTACCTCTTTCTTCTTGTCCTGCTTTGCAATGTTTGTGGAAACTTAACTACCATCATTTCTCATAAAGCAGAGAGACACACACAGAGTAAAGGTAAAGTAGACTAGAGTAGAATCAATTATACTCCAGTTGAAGTAAAATCAAGTAGGAGTAGCAATCTTAATTTCAGACAAAGAAAAATCAAGATATTTAAGAAATTGATTAAGAGATAAGGGAATA
Source organism: Sminthopsis crassicaudata (assembly GCF_048593235.1). NCBI lineage: Eukaryota > Metazoa > Chordata > Mammalia > Dasyuromorphia > Dasyuridae > Sminthopsis > Sminthopsis crassicaudata. The sequence continues at coordinate 17,845,447 of NC_133617.1, forward strand.
AACTACATCTTGCTAAAAGATATCATAGACAATCAAGTAATATCAACACTAAACATGTACGTACCAAATTATGAAGCATATCATTACTTACCAATAACTAAAGGAAAAGCTAAATGAATTATAAAAGGAAATAGACAGTAAAAGTATACAATGGAAAATCTCAACTTTCCCCTCTCAGAACTCTATAAATCTAACTTGAAATAAACAAGAAAGAAGCTAAGGAGCTGAATAAAATTTTAGAAAAGTTTTCTAAAGAAAACTGAATGGGAATAAAATAGTATGTCCTTTTTTCCTTAATGGTACATGGCACCTACACAAAAATCAACCATGTTTATGGCATAGAAACCTTATAAAAATGCAGAAAAGAAGAAATATTAAATACATCTTTATGGTATAATGAAATAAAAATTGCATTCAATAAAAAACCATGGGAAAATTGACTAAATATTAATTTGAAACTAAAAAAAATCTAATATTAAAAGAACAAATGGGTCAAAATACAAATTACAAATTATAGAAACAAGAAATAATTTCATTAAAGAGAATGACAATAATGAAACAACATACCAAAATTTATGGGATACATATGGAACATTAATTTTTATATTTTAAACACGCCAATAAAATAGAGAAAGAGCAGATCAATAAATGGGTACATAACTAAAATAAAATTTAGAAAAGGAACAAATTAAATTTTTTAATTAAACATCAAATTAGAAAATCTGATAATTAAAGAGAGATTCCTCAAATTGAAAGTAAGAAAACCACTAAAGCAAAAGTAAGAGCCGGTCTGGAGGAAAGGAGGAGCAATAAAATAAATAAACTATTGGTTAATTTGATTTTTAAAAAGAAAGAAGAAAACCAAATGACCAGTATCGAGAATGAAAATCACCACCCATGAAGATGAAATTAAAGCAATTGTTTGGAGCTATTTTGACTAATTATATGCCAATAAATCTAACAATCTAAGTGAAAGGGATGAATGTTTACCAAAATATAAATTGCCCAGATTAAGAGAAGAGGAAATATGTTACTTAAATAATGCCATCTTAAAAAAAAAAAAAGAAAGAAAGAAAAGAAAAAAGAAAGAAAGAAATTGAACAAGTCATCAATGAGCTCCCTAAAAAAAAAACTCATAGGACCAGATGGATTCATAAGAGAATTCTACCGAACATTTAAAGAACAATTAATTCCAATGATTCAAGACAATTCTGAAAGATGAAAAATGTTCTCAACCTCCAGAGAAATAACTAATGGAGCCTGAATACAGATGGAGGCAAGCTTTTTTTTTTTAAACTTTCTTCTTTTTCTTAGTTTCATGTGTTTTTGGGGGGAGGAAGGCATCCTATTTTATTTTGCAAAATGACTAATATGTAAATATGTTTTTCATGACTGCACATTATAACCTATATCAAATTTCTTATCCTCTCAATAAGGGAGAGGATTTGGAATTCAAAATTTTTTAAGTTATAAAATTTATTTTTACACATAATTGGGAAAAATAAAGTATTTTTTAAAAAGAAATAGCAGGGGCAGCTAGGTGGCTCAGTGGATAGAGCACTAGCCCTGAATTCAGGAGGACCTGAGTTCAAATCTGATCTCAGACATTTAGCACTTCCTAGCTGTGTGACCCTGGGCAAGTCACTTAACCCCAGCCTCAAAAAATAAATAAATAAATAAATAAATAAATAAAAAGAAAGAGCACTAAAGAAAACAAAGATAGAAAAGTCACAGGATTGGTCCAAATACACATTTTATATATATACATATATATATATAATACATATACATTATATATATTATATGTTATATAAATAATACATATACATTATATATATTATATATGTGTGTGTATATTATATATACATATATATGTATATTTTGGTCTTCTTTGGGGCTTTGTTGCCAGGAAACATGGCCCTCCCATTTTATCTATCTCCTTATCCATCACTTCATTAATCTCTTCTACCTCAATGATTAAACCCTCTGGCCAGAGGGTAGGGCTATGGGCTCCAAGACCTTTAAGAATGGGCTCACTACAGTTTCTCCCTATTGCCCATAAGCTACACTGCTTTGAGAATTCTTTAGAACTATTCAACATGCTCCCAAGTTCAATACCTTCTTCCATCTATCCCCCCAACTTTTCAGCTCTCTTTTGTGTATTGCCTTCCTTCATTAGATTGTAAGTTTCTTGAGAGCAGAAACTTGCTTTTATTTTTATTTGTATCCCCAGTGCTGGAGGCAATCCAATTTTGAGGGGTTTGAGGGACCAGTATGAGAAGTATCTAAAGAAGGGGAAGATACCAAAAAAATGGAAAAAATCTTGGATCTTATTAATAACCCCAAAAAAGAAGACCAAGAAACAACTATGTGCTTATATGCTTACCCTGTCATCTATATAAAATCTTTATGAGGATCATATATGCATGAATTGAGGTCATCCTTTCATCTAAGGTGACTCCCAGCTGTAATAGTCCAGTTTAAGGGCCTTCCTAACTCTCTCTCTTTGGGATCTAAAGTTCTTCCATCTCTGACATTCCCTATTTTAAGGTCCTTCCCAGCTCTATCATTCCATATTTTAAAGCCCTCCCCCATTCTGACTTTCTATGATTCCGTGAAGTCAGGAGACAATTCATCTTTGGTGACTAATTGAAAGAATAAAACAGAAACAGGGATCATATCATAAGCAACTAATTTCAGCTTTGGAAAATTCTGGCCTCCTTTTTTTTTTATTTCTTGGGGCCTTCCTTGAAGAGGAAGAAGACAAATGAATTACCTTGAGCCTTTCTGACTTCAATGCTGTTGTACTGCTGTGTAGCTGTCAGTACCTGGACTCCTCTATGGCCCAGAACAGAATCAGAAAGCCAGAGAGCCTGAGGGACCTCAATTAAAGACTATGAATGTGTTATAGCTGCCTCTTAAACTCAGATTGCTACCTTGGGGCTGCAAGCAGGGGAAGAGGAAGTGGGTCTTCCCCAGTTTGATTTTTAACATCCCTTAAGATTCCTCAACCTCAGTCAAACCTACTCCACAAACTCCCTTATCCACTGAGCATCAAATTGCCATGGTGAGGTCCCTAGACCAAAATGCCAGGTAGGACTTCCATATCCTTTATTAATTAGGAGACAGATGGCTCTCCTTTGGAGGTTGGGAGGAGGTCTATTTTGATGAGTTCTGGGCAAAGAAGGTTAGCTAGTTAGACAGGATCAATTTAGTCCCAAGTTCACAAAACCTACAGATGTGCCTAGTGTTAATGAGGTCGGGGTCATAGGTTCAAGTCTCAGGTGGCCCAATTAGCTTAAATTTGTTTCTGTAATGGAAATTTCCATCCTAATCCTAACCCCAGAAACAATAAGAACTGACACCTCTAATGCATTTGGAAAAACATGGTTCAGTGAAAAGAGCATTGGCTCTGGAGTCAGAGGAATGTGTTCAAATCTTACCTTTGATGCTTACTATCTCTTGGATCTCAGATAGTAATAATAACAATTAATAATAACGACTATTCACATAATATTTGAAAATTCACAAAGTATTTTACAAAGACTATACTATTTTATCCTTTCAGCAACACTGTGAGGTAGATTCTATTATTATCCCCATTGTACAAATGAACAAACTGAGGCTCAGAGAGGGTTGAGTAATTTACCCAGGATCACACAGCTAAGTAAGCATCTGAGACAGCATTAGAACTTCCTGACTCCCAATTCTCCACTATGCCTACATGCCATTTAGCCTTCTGGAGCCTCAGTTTCCTCCTCTGTAAAATACAGGAGTTTTACTGAAGTCTCTTCGAGCTCTAGATGTAAAATCTTGTGATATGGCTTCAAATAGTGTGTTATCTCAGTTGACTTTCATAAACAGTCCTATCAGGTAGACAGCCTTTTTAATTTTCATTTCTACTTTACAAATGAAGAAACTGATAAGAGATAACTGAGCCATGATTATTCAGCTAGTGAGTGTCAAAAGCAATGTTCAAACCCAGGTGTCTCTTCAAGAAGTCATTATCTCTTTAGCAACAAAGTCAAATACAAAAAACCCCACCCAGCTCCATAACAAAAGATTCATGTCAGTATTTTTTTGTGGTCACCAAGAATGGAAATAAAGTAGAAGCCGAATAAAAGTCTGTGGCAAAGGGATTAATGGAATACTATTTCTGGAAACAAAGTGGGGGCCAAATAAAAGTCTATGGCAAAGAATTAATGGAATACTATTTTTTCTACGTGAAACAATGACTAGAGAATCACAAGAAGACTTGCATGCATTGATGCAAAGTAATATAGAAGCAGAAGAATAACATGCACAGTGATGGCAACCATTATTATGAAAAGAGCCAAAAAACCATGGAGTTTTAAACTGTGGAGTTATAAAAGCTCAATAACAGCATTAGCATTTGATGGGGATCAGTGTTGATAAAGTTAACAGAGCAAGTCCATAGTGAGATGGAACACAGCAACACAGACATTTTGTGTGATCATGCTAACCTAGCTTTGTCTAGACACAAGAGAGTCCCTTTTCTCACTGGAGAGGTAGAAGATTACAGGTGATAGGATGTTAAATCTCCTGTTCAATGTAGTTATGAGCCTTTGAATCATGTTTGACATTATTTTTGCTTTTGTTATCTCCCATCTCACCAGGGGAGATGTGGAGAAGGGAAAAGTATAGTCAATCATGAGGTCTCTCTCCCTGAAAACTCTTTCTACGTGACATGATGAAAAATAGTAGAAACCACCTTGGAAACTTGGTTAGCAGCATCCACTGAACAAACAAGGACAAGATTACAAGGACTCCATTGACAGCTAAGAAAAGCACTTTGCTAGATTTTGGAACTCTGAGGTTCTTGCCAATGAGATTCTGTGATTAGAAAAAAGACTTAAGATCATAGATATTTAGAGCTGGATGTGATCTTGGATATCTTTGCATCAACCCTTTCATTTTACTGAGATACAGAGTAGGGGAAGTGATTTGGCAAATATCATCCCTAATATTGCCAAGTAGGGGTTCTCAAACTACGGCCCTTGGGCCAGATGCAGCCACTGAGGACATTTATATGGCACGCCAGCTTATGGCAAATGGGCTGAGGGGTGGAGACAGAGTGTGAGTTTTTGTTTTTACTATAGTCCGGCCCTCCCACAATCTGAGGAACAGTGAACTGGCCCCCTATTTAAAAAGTTTGAGGACCACTAAGTTCAAAGGTATTCATACTCAGGTACTCTGACTCTCAATCAAAGGCTCCAACTACTAGACAACTCCTTATCCAAAGGAAGGCCGGGAACATCAAGAAAGCACCATCATCTTGGACAGAATCAGCTACACCCAGAAAAGGAACACTGGGAAATGAGTGTAAACTGAGAGCATTGGTTTTTTTTTGTTTGTTTTTTGTTTTGTTTTGTTTTGTTTTGTTTTGTTTTGTTTCCCTTCCCAGATTATTTTTACCTTCTGAATACAATCCTTCTTTTGCAACAACAACAACAACAAAACTCAGTTCTGCACATATATATATTGTACCTAGGATATACTATAAGATATTTAATATGTATGGGAATACCTGCCTTATGGGGGAGGGGGTGGAGGGAAGGAGGGGAAAAACTCGGAACAGAAGGGAGTACAAGGGATAATGGTGTAAAAAAAAATTTACCTATGCATATGTACTGTCAAAGAAAATGTTATAATTATAAAAATTAATTTAAAAAATCCTAATAAAAAAAAGAAAGAAAGCACCATCATGTCAATGTAGCATGTCTTCAGAGAAACAAAAAAATTCAAAAAACCATTGCTTCGATTTTTGTATGAAATGCCACAGAGTAAAGAGGTAAACCCAGAGAAATAATATATACAGGGACAGCAGCAAGGTAAATAAAAAGAGCAGCAACCAAATAAGTAACTCCTGTGTACACTTAATAACAAAGCTTCGCCTCAGAGAATTGCTAAAATGCATCCCCTTCCTTTCTTTGCAGATTCAGGAAGTAAGGCAGGGAGCACAGCTTAGATGTGGAACATGGTAAATACCATCAGTTACAGTATGTGTGTTAATTGATTTTGCTGGGTTCAATGGGTAAGGAGAGAGCCATGTATAGTATACAGGAATAAAGAAGATAGAAATGCAAAATATATAACTGAAATGGAGGCTTTCAAAAAATAAGAAAATTATCTCCAAAGAGGCAAGACTTTCAAATTAGCTCAGCTCTTTGCTATTAGGTGCTCCCTAAAGCCAAGGATGTGAGAATCTCCTAAACCTTGGCTAATTTTTCTAACACCTCACCCCATTCCCCAGGTATGGGGACCTTCAGAAGACAGGCATCCTGGGAGAAAAGAAAAGGCAGAAAGGGATCAGCTATTATTCATGAAGCATTCAACCAGTGACCCAAGCAAAGTGAACTGACATCAAACCCCAGCAGAGGCTCCAAGGGAAAAAAAAAAAGGAAAAAAATTATGACTTGGTCATCATTCCACCACAAATAACTCATGATTTATTAACGACCATGATTTATTAAGCCCTTTTGTGTTCAAGTGACAGTGGGTTAGAGGAGCAAGAACTTGTGGTCATATACTAGGCCTGGTCAGGTCCTCATGCTAAGCAGCTATGTGAGCATCATTACTGCTGCTCTCTGGATGGACCTCAGTTTCCTCATCTGTAAAATGTATCCATTGAACTAACTCCTAATCTTTATAGTTTTTTCTAAAATTCTAAATTCCTAAAATTCTATAATTCCATTGTGAAGCAATACGGCTTGGTGAATAGAGAATTGCCCCTGAAATCAGTATAGCCTGGCTTCAAGATTCATCCCTGACAAATACTGGTTGTTTGATCCTGGTCTTGTCACTTTATTCTCAATGTCAATGTCACCTTGAAGAAAAGTTTATGATCTGCATTAATAAAGGGAACTTTTTACTTCGATGGTCCAAAGACACATCCTGCACCATGATCTTGTCTCCATCAATATTTATCACCTTTTGACCCTTACACTGTTATTAAGTTTTTCGTGCTTGTTTCTTTTATTTTCCAACTAGATAACAAATTCTTTGAGTGACAGAACTTCGGGGTTGGAAGGGACCATCACTAGATGCCAGAATGAGAATCCCAGTGCAAAAGTCCTAATGATCATCCAACCTTGGCTTGAAGCCCTACAGAGAAGTAGCTCATCACTAGCTAGAGCCAACTCCAGTCTTTAAATTATCCTTTCTTGCCTGAATCTGTCTCCTTTTCTCCTAATTCTATATTCTAGGGCAAAGCAAACTGGGAAAAAAAGAGCTAACTCCCACTTCTAGCCATGAGATAGTCCTTCAAATACCTGATGATGACTGACATGTTCTTCTAGGGTTGTTATTTGTCCTTCCTTCTCAAAGACAACCATGACATCTGAGAGGTGATTCCATGACATGCTAGTAAATTAGATTTAAGTGAGGGAGGGCTGTGCAAAGTCACCAGCCTTACTTTCTCCTCTGGAACCGTCTGTCTCTAGTGGGCAAATATAGATCAGGACAACTGTAGATGAGCCTCCCTTCTGAGTATTTGCCTATAGAATCACAAAGTCTGTTCAACTACTTTCCAATACCCATAATGGCTGGGACATTTCAACAAGCATAGAAAATAATCCAAAAGCATCTGATGAATCACTATTCCTGTGACTTCCCAAAGCAAAACCCCCTTCCCTGTCCAGCAATCTTTCCACATGAGCAATTAGGGTGTAAACTTCTTGAAGGCAGGAGATTTTGTCTTTGTATCCCAGAGCTTAGCACTTACCACAGGCATTAGCACATGAGCAAATAATGAATGCCTTTTCATTCAGTAAAAAGGAACTAAAGACACGTCAGCTCAGCAATACACTAAAAGCTGGAGATGGTATAGACCACAAGAAGGCAAAGATCATAAATTAGGAGGGCAGGATTCATAAAGACCCCGTAATCTCAAGAGAGATCCCAAATTGGCCAACAGTTCATCGGACTCAGAGCTGCACCAAGGAGCTATGAGAGCTAAAGCAAATGGAGATACTCATCATAACAACAGCAATAATGATTGTTAGGACATTTCAATGGCGCTGTGCTGGGATTAGTGCATTTGATCTTCAAAAGAGACTTGTGAGATATGTAATGGAATTATTATCTCCATTTTACAGATGAGCAAATGAATGAAATTAAAAGCATTCATTAAGGACCGACTGATTCAAGCACAATGATAAGTACCAGGGATACAGAGAAATAATATGATTTTCATTCTTTGGACCTCACTAATAGGAATTGGGGGTGGGGGAGGTAACACAGTGAGAATAATTCAGTTGTAGGATAAATGGCCAGATCCAGTGGTCCGTAGGGTGCAGCGGCAAATCAAGCAGTGGTTAATCTTTACTTTCATTTTTTCCATTGATAAAACCATATCTGTTTTTAATGTTGAACCATTTGATAGGGCCAAGGATTTGGGTGAGAATTTTACCTCCTGGGTTTTTAGTAGCTGAGGAGGTTGGAACTGCAGTTACATATGAGAAAGAGAGAAGGTTAAAAACATTTACCGAGCACCTACTATGTGATATGTGTCAGAAATGATGCAAACTCTAATCATTATCAACCTGATCACACACAAAAGGGGGCCACCTTCTGGGACGGCTTTATTTTAGGCTTGCCCAACCTTAAAGATCTTGCAGATAAGGATCCTTCCTTCCTCTGAGCAGATGTTCTAGGGATATTTTTGCCCTACAAATAATCTGTGTGATCAAAGCACCCCCGTTATTCTGAATTAGCATATCCTATTGTGTCCCTATCGTGTAGTTGCTGACATAGACTTAATGGATATGAAACTTTATTCTAGACCCTCCAACTTCTCCTTAACTCTCTGAACCCCACTCTTCCTTCCCCTCTCCTTCTTCACTTCCACTCACAGGCTGCTTCTAGATCCTCTTGATCAGCCTCTTTTTGCCTTTTTTACAAAATAAAAAGACTCCTTGTGGCTACAAGAAACCTTTGTGAGTTTATCATATTTGGAAGCATTGTCCCAGAACCTGGTGCTTCATCCTATGTGCCAGCCCCTTACAATTGTGCTAAGCTCTTTACAAATATTTAGCTCATTGAATTCTCATTACTCTGCAAAATAGTGTTATTGTCCCAATTTTACAAATGAGGAAACTGAGGCAGATGACTTGCAAAGAGTAATACTTCTAGTAAACACCAGGTCACATCTCCACAGGGTTTGCTCCCCAGATCCAAGTGACAGATACCAAACCAGAAGTAGGGCAGATGGAAGGAGTTCAGGTCTTCCTGTTCCTTAACTTTCCTCCTATGGCCAAACCCATAGACTCGAGCTCAGAATCGCATTTACAAATGCATAATATCAAATACAGAGGAGTACAAAGGAGATCAATTATATTAAAATATATCTATTAGGGTATCTTTTTAAAAATAAGTTCAAGAGATCAGCAGTTGGCACAGTGGATAGAGCACCAGCCTTGAATTCAGGAGGACCCAAGTTCAAATCTGGTCTTAGACACTTAACACTTCCTAGCTGTGTGACCCTGGTGTGTCACTTAACCCCAGCCTCAGGAAAAAAAATAATAATAATAAAAAAAGTAAAATAAAATAAAATAGCACCTTCTTTACTGGGTTGTTGTAAAGATAAAAGAAGATATATTTGAAAGCAGTCTTCAACCCTTTAAGAGCTATGTGCCAACTAGCTATAATAATATTTATTATTTGTTATTTAGTCATTTCAGACCTATCTAACTCTTTATGATCCCACGTCGGGTTTTCTTGGCAGAAATACTAGAGTGCCTTGCCATTTCCTTCTCCAACCCATTTTACAGATGAGAAAACTGAGGCAGGCAGGGTAGGGGGTAACACAGCTAGGAAATGTCTGAGGATGGATTTGAACTCAGGGCTTCTCACTAAGAAAGATCACCAGCATCCCAATCTATGATTTAGTAGATAAGATTTCAGAGATTGACTAACTCACAGTTACACAGTTAGTAAGGGCTCTCTACTCATTCGTTATTATTATCATTATCAGTTCCACAAGGCCGGGGATGAAGTCCCTCCTTCTTCAGAGAAGAAGGAGCCTGCTGTTCTCCCCATTACAGCAACTCAGTCAGGGCTCAGTCAGGGGTCTGAGTGATGGCTCACTTGACAGTCAGGGCTGTGGTCTCTTCTGAAATGCTCCCCAAGAGGCATTGTCAAAGCTGGGTAAGTTGGGTTGACACTAAAATTGACTTTCAGATCCCTCTGAGCTACATTTCCTGGGTTAAAAGACTGAATGACTTAGAACAGGGGATCTCAAACTATGGCCGAGGGCCAGATGCGGCCCACTGAGGACATTTATCCGGCCCAATAGGTTATGGCAAATGGGCTGAGGGGCAGAGACAGAGCGTGAGCTTTTGTTTTTACTATAGTCCGACCCTTTAACAGTCTGAGGGACAGTGACCTGGCCCCTATTTAAAAAGTTTGAGGATCACTGCCTTAGAACATGTCTACACAAGGCAGTAGAGGATTAAAAAGAAACCAAGGCCTGGCTTCATACCTTTTTCAGCTAGGGAACAATGCCTCAGTTTTCCCAGCTGTAAAACTGGGATACTGAACTGGATATCTTACAGAGGAGTCATCATAGAGAAAAGGTATAAGTCTAAATAAATCAATCAATCACTTCCTCTCTCAGATCTCAGTTTTTTCACTTGTAAAATGAATCTTCCCCTTCTGGCCAAGATAGATCGATCTGAATATATATAATTCTAGGAGGCTGGTGTCACTGGGACATCCTCTTGGGAGAAGCCAACCAAGTTAGGGTCACAGGAGACACTAATAGAACTGGTCAGATCCTCCCCATAATCCTAGAATAAACCCTATTGACTAGCCAGGCCTTGGGCAGATGCATCCCTACAGTGTTTCCATTGAGTGGATGTCCAATCTTGACTTGTCCAGGCAAGGGAGACTGACTTACTATAGTACTAACATTACTATAAGAGAACTCCCTGAATTCATGAACACTCCCAATGTGGGAACTTCATCCATAGCACTCCAGTCTATGATTTAGCACAGTGGTCCTCAAACTTTTTTTTTTAATTCATTTTTCCAAATTATCCTCTCCCTCCCTCCACTCCCTCCCTCCGATGGCAGGTAATCCCATACATTTTACATGTGTTACAATATAACCTAGATACAATATGTGTGTAAATACCATTTTCTTGTTGCACATTAAGTATTGGATTCCAAAGGTATAAGTAACCTGGGTCCTCAAACTTTTTAACTAGGGGCCCAGTTCACTGTCCCTCAGACTGTGGGAGGGCCGGACTATAGTAAAAACAAAAGCTCACGCTCTGTCTCCGCCGCTCAGCCCGTTTGCCATAACCCGGCGGGCACATAAACGTCCTCAGCAGCCGCATCTGGCCCGAGGGCCATAGTTTGAGAACCCCTGAATTTTAGCAGATAGAGCTTCAGAGGTTGCCTGAAGCACAGGGTGACACAGTTGGTAGAGTCCAAGGCCAGATTCAAATGCAAATCCTCCTGATTCCAAGAAAGAATTCATAACCTATGTCTTACTGAGTCTACAACAAGAACTCTTCATCTATTGGGTGCCATGGAATGAATATCTCATCACCATCACCTCTGGGGGTCGGAAGAACCCCAGAGACCTTTTTCCAGGACTATTTTTTTAATCCATAATAGGAAGAAGTATTAACCTCCAGTTTGAGAAATAAAGTAAGAATAAAGACATCATTTTTTTTCTTATTTTTGTCCATCCTATCAAGTCTATCGATGGATATGCTGGTTAAGAAACTGCTCGCCAGTCTGATAATCTCAATGATACCAATGATGATAATCCACAAGAGGAAGTGAATAAAGGGCTAGACATGCAATCAGGAAGAGCAGGATTCAAGTCATGTCATTGATGGAAACGAAGCTGGGTGACCCCACGCAGGTCTCTGAGCCTCAGAAAACTCTCTAAGACTGCGAGATACAAGAGGAAAGGGGTTCTCATAACCTCAAAGTCTCATTTCTTTAATGTACTGATGAGATACAGGCTGACACTGTAGAAAGAGAGCCATTCTAGAGTCAGGAAACCCTGAGTTCAATTCAGTTCTACCCATTTCCTTGAAAGAAAATGGAGGCTTGGTGAAAGGAAATAATTTAACCAAGATCACACAGATAATTTATGAGATCCATGGAAAGGGGAGTCATAGAAGGATCATGGGTCTAGAACGGAAAGGGACCTCAGAGACTTTCAAGTCATTATATATCATTATAGGTGACAAAACTGACTCTTACATTAAGTGATCTACTGTGTCAGATAGTAATTTAATAATTCATTATATTGTAAGTTCCTCAAGGGCAGGGACTGTCTTTTGTCTCTTTTTGTATTTCCAGTGTTTAGCACTGTCCTTGGCACATAGGAGATGCTTAATAAATTTTGATTTTTAAATTTTCAATAGCGTTTCATTTTCCAAATACACATAAAAAAGCTTTCGACATTTATTTTCATGAGACTGTGTTCCAGATTTTTCTCCCTTTCCTCTCTCCTTCCCTTACTTCCCCTCTCCTCCAGGCTACAAGCAATCTGTTAATAAATGTTTATTGATTGGCTAATTACCGGGACTATCGGTTACCAAGCAGACACAAATCTGTGATAAAGGCAACATCCTTATCTAAGGTTTCCCTACAATAATAAAATCTTAAGTTCATACTTGGTCATATTAATACAATAATAAGCATGTTCCCTATTGCTCTAAGGTTAATGAAGTGCATTTATAGTGTATAGATAAGGAAATTCAGGGTCAAGACCTTTCCAGGGTGACACAGCCAGTGAAGAGCTAAGCATCTTGTTCTCAAACTGCTTTCTGCACCTAGGGGGAAAGGAAGCAGAGCCCTTTGGGAAGCAAGACAGGCCTTTGCATTTCCCCTGGCAAAGCTCTATGGGAGAGAATAGCTGGGTTTCTCTCTGAATGGGGATGAAGGACCTCCTTTGGAGAAAGCTCCCTCCACCTGACCTTGATCATTTTTCATTCACATCACCTTTCGTCCTGCTCCTCTACTTGACACTTGCTGGCAAAGATCAATAACAGACTGAGAGATGCCTGATTCTAACTCCAATGACCAAGCTGCTTTTTAATCCCAGCCTGGGAGGAGCCGATCCCCCGATTCCCGGAAATAGAATTGCCAAGCTCCTCTCCCTCTGCAGTCATCAACCCCAGTGATCTTGCAAAATGGGATTCCCAAAAATCAGCTGAAATCAAGCTGGAAAAAAAAATCAGATTCACTATCTGCGTCCCCAGCTCCTCAAGACTTCTACTCCACCAAAAGAAATGTCATCGGTCCAAAAAGTAAAAAAAAAAAAAAACCCACTGGATCCCAGAATCAGAGATAGCACCAGCCCCATTACTTCCACAGGGAACCTCTATTTCAATGGTCCTCAAACTTTTAAACAGGGAGCCAGTTCACTGTCCCTCAGACTGTTGGGAGGACCGGACTATAGTAAAAACAAAAGCTCACATTCTGTCTCCGCCCCTCAGCCCATTTGCCATAACCCAGCGGGCTGCATAAATGTCCTCAGCAGCCGTAGTTTGAGAACCCCTGCTATTTTCTCTCTCCTAGTCCCCTACAGCTTGGACTCTCCTGGAAGGTAGTGCTGCACAGTAGAGGCAGTCAGAAGATTGAGATTCAAAGATTGGCCAAGTTCTACCTTCTAACGGAACCTTAATTTTCTTTTCTATGAAATGGGTAGAATGAAGCTTGTAGATACTATTCCAGAAATATTACAAGGCTCAAATGAAACATATATTCAAGGAACACTATAAATGTTAAAGCATTTGTACGTCATAAATGTCAGTCATTCATGATATTATGGAACCAGGGAACAGACGGTGACTTGGATGTTGGTGAATGGCCATCTGAAGTCAACTAATACCCACGAAAAGGTTCATGCCGGGACAAGAGCTCTACTAGTGACCTTGCCTTGTTGGGAGAAGGCTTCCCAGCACACTGCCTGGATCCCCAGGGCAAACTTACGGGACAAAAATGGCATCAGACTGGCAAGCATGGATGGGGCATTGAATTGCATCAGGAGACACAACTCCAGAATCTAGGAGATTTCAGATCCCTTAAATTGTTTCCATATTATTAAGCATGACTATTATTACTCCAATGCTAATGTCATTGCTATAATTCAAATAGAAAATGAGTATTAATAAAAAATAATTTATATTGATTTTATTTATAATTTATAATCATCCCTATTTGACAGTATGGGCAGCCAGATGGTGCAATGGATAGATAATGGAGTCAATTATATCTGAGTTCAAATACTGCCTCAGATACTTAAGAACTGTGACTGTAGTCAGTCTCAGTTTCTTCATCTGCAAAATGGGGATAAAAATTATACCTCCATCCCAGGGGAATTAAATGAGATAATGTTTATAAAGAGCTTTACAAAGCAATGAGTAAATGTTCACTTTTAGGTGACTGTATGACACTTCCAATGCCCTTCCTGCTGTGTTTTCTGCTAAAAAAAAAAAAAAAAAAAAAAGCCAAGCTTCTAATCTTCTTCATCCCCATCCTCAGGAGTCAGAGAGCCAGACATCTTTCCTTAGGAGTCAGGCTTTGGAGTTCTTTCCTGGGATTTCAGTTGTTATTGAGTCATTTTTCAGTTTTATCTAACATTTCTTGACAAAGATGCTTGTCATTTCTTTCTCAAGCTCATTTTACTGATGAGGAAATTGAGGCAAATAGGATTAACTGATTTATCCAGGGTTACACGGCTAGTAAGTATCTGAGGCCAGATCTGAATGCAGGTCCACTGCAGCACCTAACTACTTCCATCAGGCTCCCACAGTAAGCCAGCCCGGTACCTGATAATGAGAGCATCATATGATACATTTTTCCTCCCCAAAGAAAACCTGATTAATAGAAGGAATCCTTAATCTATTTCAGAATGATCTGTTATGACAGTGAACAAAGACATTAATATATGACTCTCAAATACTTAATAGCTGATTATAAAGCAACTGATTATGAAGCGTACCAGAGCGGGATTTAGCGGGAGTAAATCAGTCACACCCGTCTCCCGAGCTAGGCAAGGCACCTCTTAAAATAATGTATTGGGGGGAGTCATTTGCATAATTCTCCCTGGTGAAATATTGACAAATGTGATTTTCCCTTCATCCGTACCAGAGTTGTTCCTGGGAGGGCCACAGATGGATGAAAGAAAAGATGAGCCTCGGGGATCTTGAGCCCCCAGAAGCCTGTCTGAACAGCTGCCCTGGGATCCTGGGGGCGATGGCCACCAGCACAGCCGGGAAAGTCTATATGTTGATGGTCTTGCTTTGACTGTCTCTTGCCATGCTGGTGGCAGAATAAGTCTGGATGTGGAAACAACATAATTAGCAGGCCCAGCATGAAGACATGGTTTACTTCTAAGGCTCAGAACAGAAACCCTGATGTTCTGAAATGTCAGAGCTGGAAATAGCCCTGTGGATCTCCTTGTCTTACAAAGGAGACATGAGATCCAGAGATGGAGATACCAACAGTTAAGGAAGGTGCCAGAAGAGGAAAAAGAGTTCTCACCACGTAACCTCACTATTTTCATTGCCAGATATCTGTCCATTTCATGACTGGACCCTAGTCATTCATTTCAGTCAAATAGCATTTCTTAAACACCTACTATGTGCCAGGTAGAGAACTAAGTGCTTGAGATATCAAAAAAAAAAAAAAAAAAAAAAAAAAAAAGGCAAAAACAGTCAGGAGCAGCTGGGAGGTACAATGGAGAGCGCATTGGCCAGGGGAACCTGAGCTCAGACAATATGTAAACAGCTATGTTCAAACAAATATAAATAAGATCAAGGTAGGGGGAGGATTCTTATTTTTTTTAAAGCACCAAGTTTAAGAAGGTCTGGGAAGGACTTTCAATGAAACATAAAAGAAGCCAGAGAAGAAAAAGAGCCAGAGATGGTGAGGGAGAGTTTTCCAAGTATGAGGGATGGCCTCAAATTTATTGTCAGCTTAGCCATACCCGATCACAAACTGTCATAAAGCATCAATCATTAAAACAATCTGGCTAAGAAATAGATTGGTGAATCAGTGGAATAGATTAGGTACACAATATACAGTAGTAAATCACCTTCATTTTCTGAACTAGAACTCACTATTTGAAAAAAAAAAACTTCTGGGAAAACTGGAAAACAATAAGATAGAAATAAGATATAGACCAACATCTTATACTATATACCAAAATAAGATCAAAATGGGTACATGATTTAAACATAAAGAATGGTATTATAAGCAAATTAGGAGAGCAAAGAAAAGTTTACCTTGTTTACCTGTCAGAGCTTTGGAGAAGGGAGGAATTTGTGAAAGAACTAGAGAAAATTAAAGGAAGTAAAATGGATAGTTTTGATTACATTAAAAAGTTTTTGCATAAACAAAATCAATGTAGCCAAGATTTTAAGGGAAGCAGAAGCTGAAAACAATTTTACTGATAAAAGCCTTGTTTCTCAAATATATAGAGAACTGAGTCAAGTTTATAAGAATACAAGTCATTTCCTTAACTGCTAGAACAGGCAGTTCTCCAAAAAAATCTAAACTAACTATAGCTAGATGAAAAATGCTCTAAATAACTACTAATTAGAAAAAATATAAATTAAAATAACTCTGAGGTATCCCCTCACACCTATCAGATTGGCTAATGTGACAGAAAAGGAAAATGATAAGTGCTGGAGAAGATTTGGGAAAATTGGGACACTAATGCACTGTTGGTAGAGTTGTGAACTGATTCAACCATTCTAGAAGGTAGTTTGTAACTATGCCCCAAGGGCTATAAAACCATGCATATGCTTTGATCCAGTAATATCACTACTGGGCCTATATCACAAAGAGACCAAAAAGGGGAGGGAGAAGGAAAGAAATGAACTAGTTGTACAAAAATATTTATAACTCTCTTTGTACTGGAAAAAAAAAAAGGAAAATTGAGGGGATGTCCATTTATTGGGGGATGGCTGAACAAGTTGTGGTACATGACTGTTAGGGAATGCTACTGCAGAATGAGCAGGCTGATTTCAGAAAAACATGGGAAAACTTACATGAACTGATGCAAAGTGAAATGAGCAGAACCAGGAGAACACTGTACACAGTAACAGCAGCATTGTATGACAGATTTAGCTCTTTTCAGTAAGACAGTGATCTAAGACCGTTCCAAAGGACTCATGATGGAAAATGTGATCCAGAAAAAACCAATGGGGTCTGAATGCTGATCAAAGCATTGTTATTTTTTGTGTCTCTGTTTCTTTTCACATGATTAATATGGAGCACCTGGGTTCAAATCCTGCCTCTGACACATTTTCTCTGTATGATTCTGGACTCCTCTGGATGCACAATTAGATAAATAGCACCATTCCCATCTCCCCTACAGTAATGCTATATAGATCAAATATAGGATCTTAATGCTGGAATGGCTTTTAGACCATCCGTTTCTATTTCTTGATTTTACCAAGGAGACTGAGAGAAGGGAAATTCTATTTCAAGATTTCACAGACACGGACAAGTGACCCAAACTCACTTTCTCTGAGTCCAAATCCCAAGTTCTTTACAGCGATCCATATTCTGCCTCCTCTTCAGCCTCTGCCCCAAGTTTCCCTAACCTCAAAGGCTCCAAGCATTGCAATGAATTTGGAGTCAAAATAGAATACCTGTGAAGGGATTGCACCTGCCCTCCTGCATAGACATTCTCGCAGCTGCCAGCTGCAAGGGGATTCATGGCTAATTTTAAAAAAGCATCAGGAATGAATAGCAACAAGCAATAATCACATTGCGCATACATATCTGCCAAGCCCTTGACATAGATTCTCTCATCTGAGCTTTACACCATTCCAAGGAGGCTGGCAGCACTGGGACCACTCCACTTAGTTTATGAGAATGAAGGAAGGAAAAGTCTACACTTGGCCAGTAAGGGTCAGAAATGGAGATGGAACCCAAGTTCTCCTGACTTTGTAGCCATTTCCTATGTACCACACCAAGGGAAGGTCCCATGCCCTTGCCTTGGTCTGTATAAAGAGAGAGCAGGGATCATCATTTCTCACACACCCACTCTGAGAGGCCACAGCAATCTTCTCCATCTGCACTGAATGACAGCCTGAGGGGAAAAAAGCAAAGCCCCCAAATTGCCTTTTTATCTCAGAGCCAACATAGATGGGCTGTGAAATCTTGCCAGGACATACTGCCAGGTACATATGGTGGAAAGGAGAAACAGGGTCCTTCACTCCAAGAATTCTCTCTCCCTTTCACTCGAGCCAACTCAGGCCATTAACCCACCACAGTCAAGAGAAAGTCTTGTCCAAAGAAGGGAACATGAGGGCATTTTAAAAACTAAATGCATTTAGGGCTAGGAACTGGAGGACTTGGGTCCCAGGACCATAGGGAGCCCCTTAGATATCCACTCTAGTCCTAAAATGAAAAATGACACTGGACTGAATGATCTGTATTTTTCTCTCCTACTCTAACCTTTAGATTTATTTTATTGAGGATGATGCATTATTGAGCCTTCTTTCAGGTGAAATTAAGGCAGAGTCTTAGATCTTGAGCTGATTATCTTGTCCAACTCCATTTTATAATTCAGAAAAAACTGAAGTGAGACTTGTTCAAAAAATCACAGAAATAGTCAATAGAAGTGCTAGAATTTGAACTCAAATCCTTTCAGTCCAACATCCCTTGTATCATATCTCGGGTGATATCACCCGAGATTTGACCAGAGGTGATAATGGCCAACCCCTAATGAATAACTCAGAAAGAAACAATGTACTATTGCATTGTTGGAGAAGTTGTTAATTGGTCCAACCATTCTAAAGAACAATTTGGGACTCTACCCAAAAAGAGCTACAAAACTACATACCTTTTGACCAAGTGACCAAGTAATATCACTACTAGGTCTACATCCAAAGAAATCAGAGATAAAGAACCTGTAAGTACAAAATATTTATGTCTTTTGTAATGTCAAATAGCTGAAATTGAGGGGATACCTATCAGTTGGAGGATGGCTGAAAAAGCTGTGCTATATAATCATGAATACTATTGTGCTATGAGAAATGATGAGCAGGATGCTCTCAGAAAAACCTGGAAAGACTTAGATGAACTGATACAAAGTGAAATGAGCAGATTCAGGAGAACATTATACACAGTAATAACATTATATGACAATCAACTATAATAGACTTAGTTTTTCTCATCAATACAATGTTCTAAGATAATTTCAAAAGATTTATGATTTTAAAAAATGCTATTCGCCTCCAGAAAAAGAAATGATGGAGCCTGAATGCAGATTGAAACACACCATTTTTCACTTCATCATTCTTATTTGTTTGCTTGCGATATGGTCAATATGGAGATATTTTTCATGATTTCACATGTACAATTAATATTACATTTCTTTGCCTTCATAATGGACGGGGAAAGATATAGAAGGAAAGAATTCAGAACTTAATTGTTTTTAAATCTTAAAAATAATCAAATCTTTAAAAGATAAAATTTTATCATTTAGAGTTAGAACTTCAGCCCCTATTGGGTCCATCCAAACCTGAAAAAGATTCCCCTTGGCAGTCTTCCCCACAAATGGCCAGCAAGTCTTTACTACTTTTTTAGAAGTAAATATAACCAAGGGCCATGATAGAGACATTATTCATATTTCATGGGACACAGATGACCGCAAAATACCAAACAGTCCAGAATGCTCAACTTTCTCATCCAATTGTTATACTACCAGGAGCCACCTGACAGTGGTTGCTGGAGATCCAAGCCAGACCTGCAGGATGGATCTCCTCGTGTGAGAGGATGATACAAGGAGACTGAGAGGCCATTGCTGTTCTCTGACCTCTGGGCCAAGAGGCTGTTGCATTGTCTGACCTCTCTCCTCTTCCCTCTGCCTCCAATTTATCTCATTCCCAGTCCACCACACTTGTATCAGCAAAGGCTGCCCTGTAACTCCTTCAGATGCTGTGATCCACAGCTGTGGAGGCTCTCAGAGAATTGACCTTCCCCTTAACATCCAATGAATGACTGATTTTCACCTTTGTTTGACTCCTTTCTCAGTAGCATATATATTTCAATGAACTTCTACCTGGTGTTAAAATAATGTCTTTAACCAGCATGGAGAAATGAAATTCTTACTTATGATTTTGTTTCACGCGTTACCAAACTCCCCATGTGGTTAAGTTAATCACTGACTAACTATTCACACAAAAAAAACCAAGAGGATGATAAATGTCCACTAAACAAATTATATGTACTTTTAATGGAGAACCTTTGTAGAGCTCACATATTGTACATATATTTCGGAAAAGATGACAAATATATTGGACATAGAAAAGATCAGGAGTAGAAAAAGCTGGATTTCCTCTGGGAAATTGTATAATGCTTTAAATGACACTTCTCTTGGAAAACGTGACAAATAAATAATAAATTGGACCCAGAAAAGATCAGGAGTAGAGAAGGCTGGATTTCCTTTGAGAAACTTGTATAATGCCGTAAATGACACCAAACTTCTCCCTTGAACAAAGGTCCATCTTTTTAATACTGATAGTTTACCAATATTTTGACCACACTGCCAGTCATGGAACATAATGGCCTCTGAAGAATCAATAATACATATTACCCAAAGAGAGCTATATAGGCACACGGTTGACATGAGCAGCCTACTACCCATTACAAGAAATAAAGAATGTTATTATCAAAGGTGTTAGATGACATAGTGGATGGAGTGCTAAGCTTGAAATTAGCAAGAACTGAGTTCAAATCTATCCTCATCCATCAGTTATATGTTCTTGAGTCAATCATTTAATCTCTGTTTGCCTCAATCTTCTCATCTCATCTATAATATAAATATGATATATAATATTATATTATGATATTATACATATTAATATATAATATATAAATTAAAAACTCCCATAAAATGGGAATAAGAATAGTTTCTACCTCCTAGAATTGTTGTGGGTCAAATGAGACAATGTTTGTTAAATGTTTAGCACAGTGCTGTGGCACATAGCAGGACTTATAAAAATATTAAGTATTGGCTATTATTATCATCAAAACAATATGTAAGTGAAAAAAGAAAAAGTGGTCATATGGTGAGAATTGGGGGACAGTCGATGGATGGCACATGTGTTCCTCTGGTTATCTCACAGGTATCCAGAAAAGAGGAACTGGAGAAGAATCCAAACATGGTGAACCAATGGGAAGACACAAATGGATAAACAGGCATAAATGAGCCGTGATCTGCTGTGCAATGATGTTTCTTTCTGACTCACTGGACTCTTTCCAATAACCAGTTCACATAGTAGGTGCTTAATAATTGTTTCTTTACTGACTGATCAAAGTCCACTCCCAGCCCCCTCACCAAAGGAAGACTTGCCCAAGAATGAGCAGCAGCCCCAGGAGATGTCCCAAAGAGAACTCCAGAAGTATCCTGAGGAGACGCAGCCTATGGACTGAGGGCAAGGACTCCCAAGGAGGGAATAACATTCTACTCTGTGCATTAGGACACCCATCAGCACACTTGGGCAGGGGTGTCCTGGGAAGACATTGGCGTCGCCTCCCAATGAAGAAGGCAACAGACCAAGCAGGACCCCAAGCCCTGATCAAGAAAAAGAAAAAGAACAAGTCTCTTTCTGACTCGTCCATTTTAAACCTCTAAGAGACTTGGGGCAGTCATCAAACATCAAGCTACAGAAACACCCCACATACCTTTGCTGCTTAATAAATGCTTGTCGGATTGGATGAAAGCATTACCTTTACACGCCCCTGCTGCTCCAAGATGATAAATAGCCGCCAGCACCCGCCAAATGGCCTGCTGCTCCTTGGTAGAGATGCCCAGCGTCTCCATGGCCGCTTGGAGGTGAGAGAATGCCATCGCAGCCTTCTGCTTCTCTTCAGGCTGGAGTGACAGAAGGGAAAAGGAAGAAGGGATTGGACACATGTATAAGTAAAGTGATGGTGAGGGGAGCCCCAAGAGTCCCTGGGAGGCAACATCTGGAGGAGTTCCAGCCTCTCCTAAACCACTTTCTGCTTTTGCTCTGTCCACCCTCATCACTGCCCTGATCACACACCCTCAAGAACCCCCAAGGGCTCCCCATTGCCTCACATCCTTTGCCTCTCTCTCCATTCCTGAGTGCTTTCCTTTCAGCATGGGCGCAGCCTCAGGCAAACTGAGATCCTTGAAGACCTTAGCTTAAAAAGACCAAGGTCTCCCCATTATCCAGGGCCATCTCCAGTTCTCCTGATCTACACCTGGCCACTGCACTCAGGTGGCTCTGGAGGGAGAAGGGGAGGCAGATGACCTCACCCACCCTCCCTCACTTAAATCACTTTCATGTTATGGCAGCACCTCCAAGGGACAGGCAACAACAACGACAGCTTTCCTTACTCAAATCCCTCTTCGCATCCCTAATTTCCTTGGAAGCAGTGAGGTAGTTCCGCTGCATTGAGAGCATTGAGCTATTGGAACCTGCTTCAGGTACTTACCAGCTGTGTGGCCCTGAGCAAGTCACCTGCCTCGGTTTCCTTATTTGGAAAATAGAGAAAATAATCTCTTGCCGTCCAGTGTGGTTGTGAGGATCAAATGAGATAGTCTATTTTAAAGTGCTTTGTGAACCTTAAAATACTATATAAATTCTAAACCACTTATTTCAAGGCTCACCTGTTACTGTCTTCCTCCAAAGCTATCTTGGATCAACCTGATACACACACACACACACACATACACACACACACACACACGCACACACACTTTTTTTTTATCTTACTGAAATAAATTGTAAGTTCCTTGAGAGCAGGAACTGATATCTTTCTCTTTGTAGTATTTAGCAAAATGCTTGGCATACAGTAGGCACTTAATAAGTGCACATTGCTCCTTTGAGAATTATTCTTTTTAAAGCTCTGCCTTTAGAAGCCCTCCAAAATCCAGCTTCAATATACTTTCTCAGTCCCCACTCCTGATCCCAGGCAGACCAAATGCCTTCTCTTTCCTCCCTCTGCCCCCTCACATCAATGGGTCCTTGCTTCTGCCACCAGCCATGCCTGAAATGGACAGCTATTCCTTTCCCTTGTCTCTTGAAGCCCCTTCTTTCTTCCGAAAGCCCCCTGCCCAGGAAGCCTTCCCTCATCTACCCCTCGGCCCCATGAAAGCATCTCCCCCTTACGTTTTCCCCGCACTGTGCTGGGCCTCTGGGTGCATATGGGTCACTATAATTTGTGTAGTGTACATCTTTACTAAGAAGTAATTACCTTTAAAGGAGGCTCAGTCTTCTGTCCTGGTGTGCCCAGAACCTAAAACTGGGGCTGGCAAGTAGCATGCAAAAAAAACCCGTCGGTAGCATTGAATTATGGCACCGGGCCCTGGCCCAGATGATCCAAAAATAATTTCTGTTTCACTGGGGAGTGTGCAAGGAGGTTTGCAGAGGCTAACCATCTCAATTTGGTTTCTGTCAATGTTAAAATAGCCTGTGTTAACTGAAGATGGAGGAAGTAGGACTGGGGATGAGCAGTGCGGGGAGGGGAGGAAAAGGAACTTGAAAGGGCCTGGGCTGGGATCCCAGATGGGTCATCTACAATCTGGGTCTGCTTATCTTTATTCTCTGGCCATCCATTGGGTCTAGATCTGTTTCAAAAATTCCAAGCTCTAACATCCCCTGTTCTAAGCTCCCTCCCAGCCCTGATATCCCCTGTTCTAAGCTCCCTCCCTGCTCTGACATCCCCTGTTCTAAGGCCCCCTTGTCCTGCTCTAATAACTGCTAGAAAAGATTTGAACCCAGCTCTCTGACCGATTGTTCTTCTCTCCTCTCCTCTCCCCATCAGCTGTCTGGATTTCCCCTCCCCTGGGGTAGCCATCCCCCTCCCTCCCTAGTGCCATGATGTGACCCTTGGCTCAGACACACTCCCGATGAGACCCCCAGGCATGATAGCAGATGAGAGCAATAGAAGCCTGGGGAGGAGAGGGAAGAGGGAGCAGACAGGGTCCTGCCCCCCCGGGGTTTCTTTGGCACTGAGGGCACCAGGTCTTTTTCTGGCAGCTTTTTCCAACAATAAGAGTCCCTCGGGGACCATCAGCCAACCAGCAAAAGGAAAATCAAACAAAGCAGCCACACTGAGTGATTCACCATGGAAGCGTTTCAATAATAGTCAAGGCCTGTGCCGATGATCTATCATTTTCCTGGGACACCTGGGGAACACAAAATCCCCTCTAGCGACCACGAGCTCAGTCTAGCAACCCCCACTCCCCCCACGCCGGGAGGGGAGGGGGCACCGAGAAGCCAGCTTCCTGCCAACCTGCTCGTGGTTATTTATGAGATTCGCAAACACGAGAGAAAGGACGTGGCAAGGACAGTGGCAACGGCATATTGCTTACAGCCCCCATCGTCAGCTGCGAGCATCACACTGAAAATTATGGGCAGACCCTATCAGCAGACACTTTCCTTCCTCATGTTCTAGAGAAGAAAAATGGAGGAACCTCAAGGAAGCTTCTTGCATTTGCTTCTCCTTCCTTTCTCCAGTGAGGGGAGAGATTGGGAATCGGCCGTTATCATTATCCAACCCTTTCAACCATGTCTGATTTTTCTGAACTCTTTGGAGGTTTTCTTGGTAGAAATACTGAATGAGTCTGCCATTTCTTCTCCAGCTCATTTTACAGATCAGGAAACTGTTCTCTGTGTATTAAGGCAGCACCTAGCTGCTCTGAAGTCAGGAGACCTGGATTCAAATCTTAATACCCACATAACTTTGGGTGTTTACCTTATTCATCTATTTTCCTATATACTTTGCTTCCTCCTTTGCACATCCCCCTCCCTCCCTAGTGCCATGATGTGACCCTTGGCTCAGACACACTCCTGACGAGACCCCCAGGCATGATAGCAGATGAGAGCAATAGACTAAATAAGGGTCTTGCCCTCCCAGATGGATTTTTTTTTCTTTTTTGAGTAGGTAAAAAAAAGCCATTCTTTGCCTTATTTCTTACCTAACCTGAATCCCTGAATGGGTGTTGCCTCAGCCAAATGGAGACCTGTTAAAGAGCTTAGCTTAGGGGCAGCTAGGTGGCGCAGTGTATAGAGCACCAGCCTTGAATTCAGGAAGACCTGAGTTCAAATCTGATCTCAGACACTTAATACGTCCTAGCTGTGTGACCCTGGGCAAGTCACTTAACCCCAGTCTCAGGGGAAAAAAAAAAAGAGCTTAGCTTAAAAAGGCCAAGGGCTCCCATTGAGTCCAGGACCATCTCCAGCCATCCTGATCTGGCCATTGGACCCCACTCTGATCATCCACTCAAATCAAAACATGACCTCCTCTCTCCAGTATTCCAAAGTGGGGTCCTGGAAGTCAGTCTCTTCTTATCCTGAGAAATCTCTAAGCAATTGCAGGTAGCCAAGACCCAGGAAATTAGAAACTCTTCTAATCGACCTGCTCAATGTCTCTTCATCCATGACCTTGTTTGAGCCACAGTTAATCAGTGAGCATTTATTAAGCACCTACTAGATGCCATGTACTGGGCAAGACATTGAAGAGATAAGAATAAAGATTCTGAAACAGGTCCTAGCCTTGAAAAGTTTATATTCTATCAAGTAAGACAAATATAGAGAGGATCACTGTATATATTGCATATTCTATATAAAATACATAGAATATAAATGCTATATAAAATAGAGGCAAAATAATGAAAGAGAGCACTAGTCATTAAAAATATGAGGAAATTGGGGCAGCTAGGTGGCACAGTGGATAGAGCACCAGCCCTGAATTCAGGAGGACTCGAGTTCAAATCTGGTCTCAGACACTTGATACTTCCTAGCTGTGTGACCCTGGGCAAGTCACTTAACCTC
Organism: Sminthopsis crassicaudata; assembly: GCF_048593235.1. NCBI lineage: Eukaryota > Metazoa > Chordata > Mammalia > Dasyuromorphia > Dasyuridae > Sminthopsis > Sminthopsis crassicaudata. The sequence continues at coordinate 17,871,264 of NC_133617.1, forward strand.
AGCCTCAAAAAAAAAAAGAAAGAAAGAAAAAAAAAAAGATGAGGAAATTGAGGCAAAGAGATGGGTCAGGGTCATAACCAATAACTGTCAGAGATGAAATTTGAAACTAAATTATTATCTAAATTATTGTATAAATATTTTATCTATTATCTAAATTATTAACTAGTATGCACACTGCTTCTTAATTGATAGTTCATAAAATGATGTTATGCTGAATACATTTCCATTAAGTGCTTCTCTGGTATCTCATTATGACACTATGTCAATATGACATTATGACATTCTGCCATCAGAGTGGGCTCTGCCAGGTTCTCCCACCCCAGTAGGACCCTGGACAGCTGCTGCAGCTGCATGCCTTAGCCTTAAGCTGAAAAGCATCCCTCAGCCTCCTTCCCCTCCTTCAACCTCCCACATCACACACACTCTGCAGAGGGGGTGAGCAGGTCCCCAAACAATGGTCCAGTCGCCAAACTATGCGAACCAACTGGAGTTGGCCGTCCTTCCTTCCACCCCACAGCCGGAGTGACCTCAGCCAGATTAGAAAGCTCAACCTGAAGCAATAGGACGCTCCAGCTTTGTCTCTTCACAGATGGAGCCGTTTGGTGCCTCATAAAGGTGTCAGAAGCCTCATCCTCGGGGAGGGAAATGCTTATTATTTCTTTGATTCATTTGCAAAAAGAGAAAAATTGTGTCTGGGCTGGGATGATGTAACCTCAGAAAGAGAGGAGAGAAGGGAAAGGGGGGTGACAGAGATAAAGAAGAGACAGAGATAAAGGCAGAGAGACAAAGAAAGAGAGATAAAGGAAGGGAGGGAAGGAGGAAAGAAAGAGAGCGAGCAAGAGAGAGAGAGAGAGAGAGAGAGAGAGAGAGAGAGAGAGAGAGTGAGAGAGCAAGAGAGAGAGAAAGAGAGAGAGAGAAAGAGAGAGAGAGAAAGAGAGAGAGCAAGAGAAAGAGAGAGAAAGAGAGAGAGAGAAGGAGAAAGAGGGGGAAGAAAAGAAAGAAAGATGATAGGAAGAGAGAAAGAGGAAGGGAAAAAGAAAGACAAAGAGGAAGAGAGGAAGGGAGAGACAAGAGCAGGGAGGGAGGAAGGGAAGTAAGAAGGAAAAGAAAGGGAGGGAGGGAGAGAGAAAAGGCAGGGAGCAAAGAAATTTAGGATTGTGAGAGAGCTGGGGGTGCGGAGGAGGATGAGGTGATGAGACGCCTGGGTTGAGGAAGTCTTTTCCTACAATAGCCCTTCACTTGCGGGGTGACCTTGAACAAGTCTATTTCCTTTGGGCATTGTATTGTTGGCCATGCAGCCCCCACCTTCTGCAGGTTGCCTGGGAACATGAATTATTTTCAGTACAAATAGATCAAGAGCAGCACTGTGAGAAAGAGCCAGGGAGGGGGAGGCTGGATCTGCCCATCTCTGCCTCCCCAGAGCTCAGACCAGTCTCTGAGCATCTGCTAAGCAGGCAGTGTGTGCCCAGCCCTGGGCCGGATGCTATGGGAAGTGCAGACACGACTCAGGGATGCTCCCTGCCCACCTGTGTTCGCCACCTCACTGGGGACAGACCGAGCAGATGCAGAGCCAATAAGGCTGCGGATAAAACAATGTTCGATGCAATCAATTAGCCAGCGTACATGGAGGGTCTCCTGTTTACCATGTTCTGTGCTGGGTTTGAGACATAAAGTCAAAAAATGAAGAAAGGATCTGGATTCAAATCCGAGATCAGCCACGTAGAGATGATTTAGCTACATCACTTCACCCCTCAAAGCCTGGAATTTATGGTCTGCTCCAGCCTGGCCCCTCCTGAGCTTTACCTTCTTCTCACACTTCATTCCCCTTGACACCGCTTCATACAGCCCTGGCAGCCTTGCTGTTCCTCTCACATGACGTCCATCCCCTTTGGACTGCACTGGTCATTCCCCCTGCCTGCAGTGCCCTCCCTCCTAACTCCTTGACGACCAAGATCTAATCCTGTCTTCCACAGGAGACCTTTCCTAATCCTTCCCTTCACTCCTGCCTCCCCACCACTTAGATCTGCCCCCCAAATCCTCTTCTCTCTTCCCTGTACGGATCTTAGACGCACCCAATTGTTTACAGGTTGTTTCTTTCGTTAGACTGTCAGCTCCTTGAGGGCAGGGCCTTTGTATTAATGCAGAGGTCAGCACACAGCTCTTTGTCCTTCACTTGAATATGACTCTTAGTTGCCCATTTGGGGTTTTCTTGGCAGAAATCCTTTGCCATTTCCTTCTCCAGCTCATTTTACAGATGAGGAAATTGAGGCAGACTGGGTGAAGTAACTTACCCAGAGTCATACAATTAGTGAGTGTCTGAAACCGGATTTTAACTCAGGCTCTCCTGACCGGACTCTATCTACTGTGCTAGAAATCATAGGCACTGGATTTGAATCCTGCCTCTGAGGCAGCCGTGGCAGGTAGGGAGCACCCTGTCACAGAAGAAATTCAAGCACTGGTTGGGTTGGCGTATTGGAGAGGAAATTCTAGATTTTTATTGGAGAGGCATGAACTTGAAGGCGTCCAAAGTCTCTCCTTTTCTCTGGCCCTAAGAATCCATAACTTCCCTCGAGGTTTTGCTCAAATGCTGCCTCCTACAACAGGCCCACATGGACTCCCCGGGTGATAATACTGCCCCCCAAAGAATTACTTAGTACTTAGGAAAAGGGACTAGATCTGGATTTCACTGGAAAAGGGAACTCCCTCGTGAGGACAGCCTCTCTGCATATCCCAAATTACATTGTCTGTAATTTAGGAATTGTCTAGAACATTGAGAGGGTGTGACTGGCCCAGGGTCACACAGTCAGTAGATGTTAGAGGCAAAACTTGAAGCCAGGTCTTTGTGGCCCTTAGGCCTTTGCTGCCTCTCTTACTTTGTATATTTACTTTGTTTAAATCTGGTATTTACTTCTAAGTGTACATGTAACCCTCCTCCTCTATGTCTACCCCACAATAGATTGTAAGTTCTTTGAGGGCAGTGGACTTTTGGATCACTAAATTTGAATATGATGCCAGACATATAATAGGTATTTAACAAATGCTCTTTGAATGGCACATGGTAGGTATTCATCAACATGTGGTAGGTGCTTAATAAATGCTCATTGAATTAAAATTGCACATGATAGGACTTTAATAAGTGCTCATTGAATTAAAATTGCATATGAAAAGTGCTTATTGAATTAAAATGGTGCATGGTAGGTGCTTAATAAATGCTCTGAATTAAAACAGCACATAATAGGAACTTAATAAGTGCTCATTGAATTAAAATAGCACATGATAGAATCTTAATAAGTGCTCAGTGAATTAAAATGGCACATAGTAGGAACATAATAAGTGCTTTTTGAATGAAAATAGCATATGATAGGACTTCAATAAGTGCTCAGTGAATTAAAATGGCACATAGTAGGAACATAATAAGTGCTTTTTGAATTGAAATAGCATATGATAGGATTTTAATAAGTGCTCAGTGAATTAAAATGACATATGATAGGACTTTAATAAGTACTCAGTGAATTAAAATGGCACATAGTAGGAACATAATAAGTGCTTTTTGAATGAAAATAGCATATGATAGAATCTTAATAAGTGCTCAGTGAATTAAAATGGCATAGTAGGAACATAATAAGTGCTCAGTGAATTAAAATCACATATGATAGGACTTTAATAAGTACTCAGTGAATTAAAATGGCACATAGTAGGAACATAATAAGTGCTTTTTGGATTGAAATAGCATATGATAGGATCTTAATAAGTGCTCATTGAATTAAAATAGCACATGATAGGACTTTAATAAGTACTCAGTGAATTAAAATGGCACATAGTAGGAACATAATAAGTGCTTTTTGAATGAAACTAGCATATGATAGAACTTCAATAAGTGCTCATTGAGTTAAAATGCTTTAAACAATGATATGAATCTTATCTTTGGTGTAGATCATCTCCTTGAGAGTATAACAATCCCAGAGGGCATTGGGGTGGTCAAGATGGGAGCAGCAGATGCCCAAGCAGCTGGACACTTCCTCTGGTGGCCTGCCTAACCCAGAGAAATCCACAACTTAGAGGGGATGCAGGAGAGATTTCAGAAATGGAAGAGACCTGGAGGTCAGCGAGTCACAGAACCACAGACATTGTCTGGGAGTGATCTCTACAATCTCCCTCCTCCACCACTGCCTTGAATACCTCTAGTGATAGGAAACTTCTTCCCTTCTGATCATTCCACACTGGAATCCATATCTGAAGGCTAACTCTACCTCTTTCCTACCTGTTCCTAGGTTAGACCTTACTCCAAGTGCTTCCTTTTATATATATATATATATATATATATATATATATATATATATATATATATATATATATATATATATATATACAGAAAAGGAAAATGAGGTCCAGAAAAATGAGGGGATTGCTCCAATGTCACACAGAGCAGCAGATTCACCTGCAGTGTCAGGATTAGAATCCAGGAATTCCAACTCTCTCTCATTTAAATTTCACTCCCAGGAAACTGAAGCCACAGAGGCTTTAATTAAGTAGCTAAAAGCAGGAAATTGAACCAGCTCACTCCAAATTCAGCCTCCTCTCTACTGTCTCCAAGGTGCTCACTCTCAAATTTTCCATTTTACCTAGCAGAGCTGACACCCTTCCATTCTATCCAGGTTCTAGTCGGCCTGAGTCCACTCCATCCCATACGACTCTACCAGGTGCCTCTGGGTATGTTATCCCACAGCTCCTTTCCCTGTCCCCCGTTGCTGGGGCCTCTCTCAGACCTCGGATCCAGAGGCTAAGTCCATTGCTCCAGAATTGATAGCGGAGTTGATAACTGATCATAAAATAATAAATCTGCTTGAGGCTAAAACTTGAAATATAACATCTCGGAGCAAAATGTGGTCGGGTGGGAGGTGATTTCTCTGGGCTTCTCTCCCATACCCCCTCCATCCGTTGGTTTAAGAAAAATAAATTATTGACAAGACGAGAATAATATGAATGTTTTGTGATTTCAAACAGCGGCTGGGGCCTCAGCAGCTCGGAAATAACTTCCATTTAAAACCTGATATGTTAAAGGCGGCAAGGCCCTAATGTGAGTATTAAAAGAAATAAATAACAAGAGCGACAACCCAGCCCAGAGGAGGGTATGGGTCCAGCCTGGAAATCAGGCCTTGCTGACTTTTCTCCATGTGGGGTCCAGGAAGATGAGGTTTTAGGATCAGACTCTTTGTCATTCCCCCATATACCCCACCCTTGCTCTTTCTCTTCAGATTTTCCTTCCCCTAGACAGTATGACAATGAGCCTGAGATTAGGGATCCCTGAGGAGTTGAGGCCCACCAAGTCTATAATGTGTCTACAAATTGGCTGCACTCCAAGGAGCTGCTAATCCCTGGATTAGAGGTCCCCTGTTGCTTGGGATGGCCTCAGTGTCTAGCTGTGAGCCTCCCGGGACTCCTCACCATCATTGACTGCTCAGACATTTCAGCACCTCTTAGATTTTCATTCTGGGAGCCCCAGAGGATTTGGTCAAGTTGGACTATGAGATTCAGTCAACGGATCAGAGTCAGCTGTGAAAAGCACCACCCCACCCCCAGGAAGCCCTGGATAAGAGCTGGCTAGCATCTCTACAATGCGCTAAGGGTCACAAAGCTTTTGAAAACTCTCATCGTTATCATCACCATGACCCTGGAATGTTTATGCTATTACACCCATTTTATAGATGAGAAAAACAGGAGGAAGACGGAGGTAAAGTGATTTGTGGAGGACCATACAGCTAGAAAGCATCGGAAGCTGAATTTGAACTCAGATCTTCCTACTCCGATGAGGTAGCCCAGTAGATAGTGTGCAGGAAAACTTGAGTTAAAACTTGATCTCAGGCTCTTCTCAGCTCTATGATCTCTGGTGAGTCATTTTACTGCTGCCTGCCTCAGTTTCCTGATGTGTAAAATGGAAATACTAACAGTGTCTACATTCTAGGATTATTGTGAGCATCAAATAGAATAACATATGCAAAATGCACTGGAAAATGCACTCAAAGCCCAACAGAAATGTTACAATAACAAGGAAATAATTCTAGACTCTCCTTATTTCTTCTCATTAAAATCTGACCCACCTTCAATGGTCAATCTCAAGTTCCCCTTACCTAACCGTTCCTACTCTGAACTCCCCTTTCTGGGAATTCTGATTATACTCAGACTCTGTATGGAAAATTCTACAATTTGATCACTGTGCTTATTCTTGGATGGTGTCAAGGAAAGGACACTGAGACACTGATACTGGTCCCAATTCTGCTGTCCTTGAGCAGCTGAGTGGAGAAGGCAACTGATCTCTCTGCGATTCAGATTCTTACTCACACAATGGTGACCTCTCAGAGTTGGATGGGACCTACTTCCTGCCCTCATTCATACCTCAATTCACCCCTCTGACATGTCTACCCATTGCTCCTATTTCATAGAATGAATCTGGTCTTTATTCATCATTCTGTGAATAGGAAACTGGATTTTATCTCATCTGAGGCCCTCCACAGCCTCACAAGGTGAGCACCAACATGCCTGACTTGCCCCCAGCCATATTTGGTTAGTAAAACCTTCATTCACTTTTTTTTTTTGAGGCTGGGGTTAAGTGACTTGCCCAGGGTCACACAGCCAGGAAGTGTTAAGTGTCTGAGACCAGATTTGAACTCTGGTCCTCCTGAATTCAAGGCTGGTGCTCTATCTACTGTGCCACCTAGCTGCCCCTTCATTCACTTTTTCTTTTCAAAAACAACAGAATAGTAAATAATAATCCTCTGGATGATCCAGATGAGTCCACACATCAGAATGGGTTATGTAAAGTGCAAAAATGCTATCTTGAGGTTGCAAGCATGGGCTTGACTGCTTTTAGACTGGCTGCTCACAAAGGTAGCCTGACCCAACAAGGGAGGCTGGACAAAGAGAAAAGGAATTTTCATTTCCCCTTCACAATGAAGGGTGAGGGGTGGGATTTGGGTAGCAGAAGGAAGGAATAGGGGGAGAAAAGATAGATTTAGAGCAATAAGGAGACTAGAGGCTCAGCAAGCTATGTTTCACTCAGGGAGGAAGCCCTAAGGATCAGGGCAGCCTGATCTCTGCTTTGTGTAAGGTCAAAATCTATCTCTTCATCATTTCCGCCATTGGTTCCATATCTGCCTTTTGGATCAACATAGAATAAGGTTATTCTTTCATTCACATGACAGAAATTTAGAAATTTAGACAGCACACTCCTCCCCTTGTATCTCTTCTTTTCCAGGCTTTTGGGTAGAGTCTTTTACTGGCCAGGATTTCCACACCCATAATTATGGGATCTCTGAGTCAGAAGGAATTTGGGGGCATTGAGTCTGAGCCGCCATATTATAATGCGAATCAATTTTCAGCACACCTGACTAGTCCTCCAGGGTTGGGACTTGCTGCCTTCCAAGGTAGGCCATCCAATAGAAGGACATCTGCCTTCATTGGGAGGTGACTCTGAGCAGGAATCAGCTTTTCCCTACACTTTGCTGCTAGCTCCTTCTTCTGGAACCACACAAAGCCAGACTATTCCCTATTCTATAAAATAGGCCTTCAGATACTAGAAGATGGTCAAGTTGGACTATGAGATTCAGTCAATGGATCAGGGTATGGGTCAGCTGTGGAAAGCACCACCCCACCTCCAGGAAGCCCTGGATAAGAGCTGGCTAGCATCTCTACCATGCGTTAAGGTTCACAAAGCATTCAAAAACTCTCTTGTCAGCTCTCTTCTCCAGCAAAATATCCCCAGTTCCTTTAGCTGATTCTCATAGAATGTGGTTTCGATCTCATAGTGACACGGCTCAATATCAAGAGCACTAGAGGCAGAGAATCTCTATCTCTGTGATCTTAACATCTCTTGGTCTCCATTCTTCCAAACCATCTCTTATCTGGGATCCTGGATACTAAGCTTGCCTGAAAGCTTGCCAGACTTCTTCTAAGATGAGCTTAAAATTCATTGCCACTTTTTATCTTTCTCAAAAAAAGATCGTACATTTATAGCTACATTTTGGACTTCTTTCTTGATTTCCCAGCCTGTCCACTTTGATTTACCAATGATGTTGGATGGTGGACCCTGGGCCACCTTGCAGTAAAGATGAACAGTTTGAGAGCATTGTGATTGTAAAGGAAATGGCTCTGTACTATTATATCTCGCATCTGCCCACGACTAAGTGGCAATTACATGGATTATTATCCTGTCTGGATCCTCTATGCCTGTCAAGGAATCAGAGACAAGAGGCTATTGCGCGTTCCTCATAAAAACATCTTGTCAGAAGGGATCAGAGAGGTTGTCTGGTCCAAACAGGCAACACAAGACTGAGTGAGGGGTGAGAGATAGGGAGGGAAGGAGAGTAAAATCAGTCCCGGGTTTCTCTTGGTACTTTTTTCCAGAACCATCACCTCCCCTCATCCTGGATGCCAGGGAGACTGTCTTTGAGAGAGACCCAAATCTTGATTCCTCTGTGAATCCAGAAACATCCAGGAATCTCTTCCTAGGCCATACAAGAGTCTAGGACCTTAGCAGGCTCTCAGGACCAATCACAGCTTCGATACACAAAAGTGGGCATGGAGAAATGGAGAAATAAGAGAGCCTCCCTGGTGAATGCTTCAAACCTAACCCTGCAGCCATGGTCTCTGTTTTTTAAAAAACACATGGGCTTAGGTACTGAGAATGATTAATGGAATAAGGTGGATCAGCCAAACCCCCCAGTTCCACCCCCAGCAAGTCCCCCAGGGACCCTCTGCTTATGGAGGCTAATTCATCTCAGTTTGATGAATAGTTCTATAATGAAGATAAAATATGAGATGTTATCAATAGCTGGCATGTCTCTATTGGGCCCTCATCCCTCATTTCTGGATGCACATGTGGGGTCTCTGGACAGGCCTACAGCAGGCACATCCCCCTGCCAAGGATAAAGAGCAAATGAGAAAACAGAGCCTCCCCAACGTCTTAAAGATGCCCCGTCTCACCAAAGCACAGCCTGGAGCCAGGGAGGCTCCAGACTCAGAGGCCCTCTCCACTGGGCTCTACTAGAAATCTAATCCTTAAAGCAGGGGTTCTCAAACTACGGCCCAAGGGCCAGATGCGGCCCACTGAGGACATTTATGTGGCCCGCTGGGTTATGGCAAATGGGCTGAGGGGCGGAGACAGAGGGTGAGCTTTTGTTTTTACTACAGTCTGGCCCTCCCACAGTCTGAGGGACAGTGAACTGGCCCCCTATTTAAAAAGTTTGAGTCATCTGGGGGAGAGAGTGGAGGGAGGGGGGGATAATTTGGAAAAATGAATACAAGGGATAATATTATTTAAAAAATTACTCATGCATATATACTGTGGGAAAAAATTCTAAAAATAAAATAAAGTAAAATAAAAAGTTTGAGGGCCACTGCCCTAAAGAGACAAACCACTGAACAATGGTCCCCCACACTCAGAGTGACTGCAAGGCTCTCTTTAGAGATGTAAAGCTGTATCTTCATATGCTGATCCCTTTAGCCCACCCAGACCTCCCCCACATACACTGGAAGGGTAAACACATAGGACTAGGGAGTCAGAAGCCCTGGATTCTAATCCTTACCCCAACCTTTACCATTATGTGGCCATAGCCAAGTCTACTGACATTATTCAAGCATGATTTTTTTTCCCTTGGTAAATTTGCTCCTATTTGCATTTCTCCAGATAGATCCCTATTTTGAGGCAAGTGCTTTGTAAACCATAAGGCCCCAAAGGGGAGATGAGTTATTATTCTCCATATCACTCAGTAAGCATACACCCCACATGGATGCATATTTCATTGTCAAATGTGCTTTACGTATGGTCACACATATCCAAAAAATATCCAATAAACATATGCTATATATAAGGTACTCTGTCTAGATCAAGGGCTCTTAACCTGTATCAGGGCCTATTTTTGAAATAACGGTTCTTATTTCATCTTAGGCATTCACCAAACCGCCACGGGATCCGTGACATAAACAAATTTAAGAACCCCTGACTTAGGGGCAGTTAGGTAGATAGCAGTGGATGGAGCATTGTCCCTGGAGTCAGGAGGACCTGAATTTAAAACCAGCCTCAGACACTGACTAGCTGTATGACCCTGGGCAAGTCACGTAATCCTGATTGTCAAAAAACAAAACAAACAAAATGCTACAGGATTTCCTTAAATTTCCACAGGAAAAAAAGAGACAAGCAAAGGGCTCTTGGAAAAACTGAGAAGGAAGATAATACCATCTGTGGGGGGGCAAAGGGGGTTCCCTCTGGATTGAATCAAAGAAGTGACATCTGAACTTATTCTTGGAGGAAGAAGAGGAAAGGAACTAGACTGTATAGATTGTGTCCTCCCACAGCACCTCATATACAGTAAATGTTCAATAGATGTTGATTATTTGTGTGTCCTTCCTTTAAATGCGACCAGTGCAGGACATGCCAATGAGCAGGTAGACTTGGTAAGGACTGTTCAAATTTCCAGGCAGGTTTTTCATCACCAACACTATTGGACTGAAGATGTCTAGGTTCTGAAATCTACATGGGCCATCTATGAGATCTTCTTCCTTTCAAAGGCCTGCCAAATCCCACTGTTCTATGAAACCGATCTTGATTATTCCAGCCAATAACACTGATCTCTCTACTGTCAAAAAGGAATTCGTAGCCTCAATTAATTGGAAGCAACCCAATGTAGTGGGAAGGATTTGGGGTTGACCCCGAGTTCAATCCTTGATTGCAAGTTATCTCCTCTCTCCGGGCCTCAGTTTCCTCCTCTATCAAATAACTCCTTTGGGGTCTTTAAATGTCCTTCTAGTTCTACTATTTTATGATCCTATATCCCTCACATAAAGGGAGTCAGTGATTTGTGTGTGTGTGTGTGTGTGTGTGTGTGTGTGTGTGTGTGTGTGTGTGTTTATGTCAGTGTTTATGTCAGTGTTTTCTCTAGAAGTCATCTATGCTCACCCCCAGTGTACTGACAGAAGAGTTTAAAATTGGCAACACGGTTTACAAATGGTATCTTCTCTTATACTCACTATAAACTTGCTTTGATATGTATTGTAGACATTATTAAAGCCATTTTTAAGAATCATAGCTCCCCAGAGGCCAGCTAGTTGATTTTAAAAAGAAAAAAACTGAAAAATACAAAGGTTAAATGAACTGCCCATAATCACAGGAAGTAAATACCTAAGCAGGACTTGAACACAAGTCCTCTGACTAGTGTCAATGGTCTTTCCTTTGTACCAACCCTATATACATAGCATGAGGAGCCCAGGAGGCCGTTATAGCAAAGTCTCTGCTCTGGGCTCAGAAGAATTCTGATTCTGTCTGGGGTAGCCTAACCACGAGTGAAGGCACAGGCTTTTTCCGTATCTCAGAGAGAAGCCGAAGCTCTGAGAAATGAGCAAAGAAACTGGAATCAAAGCAAATTTAAAGTTAACATAAGGAAAACCGCCATATTGACGAGAACCATCTCAAAGTGGGATGCTCTGGGCTCCTTCTAATGGCTGAGGTTCCATGCTTCCCATATGTTGACTTGCTCAGGGTCACTCAGACTTTCTGATTTGAATTCTATTCCGTTTAAAACAATAAACGTTTATTAAAAGCCAGGCATTATGACTGGTAGAGACACAAGAACAAAAATTAAGCCATCTTTGCCCTTCAGGAGCTTCCATTCTCCTGGAAAGAATCCAGTGTTCTTCCCTCATCACAGCATCATGTTATATGTTTTTTCTATCCTCCACATCCTACACTTACACACACACACACACACACACACACACACACACACACACACACACACACACACACAGAGAGACACAAACACATACACACACACATACACACAGAGTTCTAAGCAGAAAACAAGATGCACAACAAATTCTTATTGACTTTCATGAGATTCCAAGCCTGCCACCGACTTCCTACTCAACCCATCTGTCAAAGCTGAGAGAAAGCTGAGGAAAAGTAACCATCACCATCACTACCACCCTCCTGCCTTTCCACCCACCTCTTCCCTTTCAATACCCCCCATTAATCCCAGAGAAAGAAGACATCTGGCTGGCATCCCCTTACCTTGGCCCACACGCCCATGCCAAAAGAGTGACTTTCCGCCATCTGGTGCAAGTAGAGTTCTGTCCTGAAAGCATGGATGGGAGACCAAAGATGTAATTTCACAGCCTCAAGAACAAGGTGAAAAAAGGGTGACTATCCAAACACTTTAATCCACCCGTGTCTGCCTAAGAAGGAGCTTAAAACCTTTGCAGTGACCCAGGCCAGCAGCTGGGAGATGATTCACTTCAGGCCCATATCGACACTGGGGGCTTTCTCTCTGATCTAGATCTTTGTAGACTCGTCTTTTGATCACTATCAAGAAAACATGGGATATTGGAAAACGCACCATACTTGGGGCGCTGGTTCTATCACTGACATCAGCACAGTAACTGGCTCTTGGGAAGCTATTTTATTATTCTTAATAAACGTTAGCTGCCGACTTTAAGTAGTATACTTCCTCTTTCCAGGTCTCAGTTTTCTTATATGTTAAATGGGGATATTGGACTATATGCTTCTACAATCCTTCTCAGATTCATTGTTGGTGTTCTACTGATTAATTGTGTCCAACTTTTCATGACCCTGGGCTGGTCGAGCCCTTCTGTATATATTTCTTGGCAGAGATATGAAAATGGTTTGCCATTTCCTTCTGCAAAGGATCACTTTTGTCAGAACTTTTTACAATAACCAGTCGATCTTGGGTTTCCCTGAATAGCATGGCTCAGAATTTCATTGAGTTACATAAGCTCTCCCACCCATGATCCACTCCAAGGCAGTGATCCAAGAGGGCTTTCCATATTTAAGATAATTTAATTTTAAGCCAATGTACTGAAGAGATTTTGACTGTTGTAGCAGCTATTAAAATATATATCCTATTGGCCTTCAAAAGAAATTAGAAGTTTTAGGGTTGGGAGGAGTCTCATAGACCATCTATTACCCATTTTGCTGATGAGAAAACTGAGGAGTTATGTGACTTTTCTGTGGTCACACCAGTAATAAAAACAGATGGGATTTGAATCCAGGTCCTCTAAGCTCTGACTCCATATCCCATTGGATCCAGTCATGGCACCATTCATTCCCCAAAGGCAATTTCACTTAAGCTCCCAAGAGGCAATTCGGGAATTATGGGAAAGCTGCCCATTGAGAAATAGAGAAAGAAAAAAAGGGGATTATGAAGAAGGCGCATCGAGCTCTTATTCTTCCATAGAAGATGAGATCACACACTTAAAATGAGAAAACACTTGAGAAGTCCTTTAGTTTATAGGAGGGGAAACAGAGATCTAGGGGGGCTAAAGGACTCGGGGTCAAATGATCATAGACACTAGAAATGCACTTCAAGACTTCATTACTATATTGCAACATGATTGTTTCTTCTGTAATCCTACTTGTTTTATTTTGTGTATTTAAGAAGGGCCTGTGGGTTTTATCAGGTTGACAGCCTATTATACACAAAAAGTCCAAGAGCATATGTTCTACCATAACCCTGTCTTTTCCAGGGAGGGAAACTGAGACCCAGAATGGTTAGATGATTTGGGATCATAGTCACAGATTCAGATTTAGAAATCCTTTCATCCAATGACTTCATTTTTCCAGAAAGGGAAACTGAGGCCCAGAATGGCTAGATGATTTGGGATTATAGTCACAGATTCAGATTTAGAAATCCTTTCATCCAATGACTTCATTTTTCCAAAGAGGGAAACTTTGGCCCAGGGAGGGGATGTGACCACAGATGAGCATAAATGGCTGTCCATTGGACCCCCCAGGTGCTCCTCTACTTGTCAGAGGGATGCCCCCCCCCCCGCTTTTGAGGCCTGGAGATCTGGAGCCAAGCTCCTCCTCAGGTGTGTCTCCTCTGCTTGGCTGGGCTGGCCGCCCTCTCTGGTGCTGCTGGGGCAGCTGGCATGCCGGGCAGGCCCAAGCCAGGGCCTCCTGAAGTCCGCCTACCGCTGCTCCCTCCTCCTGAAAGCCCACTTTGTTTTCCTCCCTCAATGAGGATGCTGCGGCTTCCGCTCCCACTCAGGGTTCTGTTGTGTTAGGAGACAATGGAGCGGCAGAAAAGCTGGGAAATCCAGACTGCTGAGGGTGCAGAGGCGGGAGCAGATGGAGGGAGGCTCTTTCATGGAGGCTCAGCTCCCTCTTCAGGCCCACACTGGCCATCCCACCTACGCCAGCTTCAGCCCTCCCTCAGCATCCCCAGCCTTCACCCTCCCTCGGAGCTGGCGGCCGCCCAGAGGCTGCCAGCCTGCCCACCACAAATGCTCCGGGGACAAAGGCACCCTTGAAGGGGGAGCAATTTTTCAGCTGTGGCTGGCCTTGATTCCCCAGGACATCTCTATCCTTTGTGCTAGAGCTCCAGCAGGGTCACCACTCACTGAGGCTGGGCAGCAGGGCCAGGGGCCAAAGCAAACATGCCCAGCAATGGAGACGGATGCTTCTGGGTACCAGAGCCAGGACCTGAGCTCAGGGAGCTAAACTGACACGCAGGAAACACAGCCTTGGCAAACAACTGGACACCTCCAGCAAGGGCCCCAGAATCCCAGACGGTTTGCTTTAGAACTGAGAGAGCTTAGAACAAGGGATGTCAAGGCTGGTAGGGGCCTAGAAGGGAATGTCAGAGCTGGGAGGGACCTTAGAACAAGAAATGTCAGGGCTGGGAGGGGTCTAATAATGGGATGTCAAAGCTAGGAGAAGAACTTGATGAGGCAGCATGGTCTGTAGCTAGAGATCTGGACCAGAAGTCAGAAGAACTGAAATCATATCCCACTCTGGTCACTTACTAGCTGTGTGACCCCCTGAGACAGGGGTACTCAAACTACGGCCCACAGGCCAGATGCGGCCACTGAGGACGTTTATGGGGCCCGCCGGGTTATGGCAAATGGGCTGAGGGGCAGAGACAGAGGGTGAGCTTTTATTTTTGCTATAGTCCGGCCCTCCCACAGTCTGAGGGACAGTGAACTGGCCCCCTATTTAAACAGTTTGAGGACCACTTCCTTAGGCCTTAGTATCCCCATCTTTAAAAAGAGGGCTTGAAGTCCACTTCTGCATATATCTCAGAGCGTCGTGTTTCCAGTGGGAGTCTCCTTAGTGATCACCTCCCCCAAACCCAAACAGTGAGGGAGAAGGGGTTCTAGGACATCCCACAGCCCATCCACAGCAGAGCTGGTCCTCCGGGCCAAGTGCTCTGTCCCCGGGGTCGATGTCCTTCCCGTGACATCGAGGGTTTCAAAAGGAGGCCTTTATCCCTCCCTTAGGGTCTCTGCTCCCTCCATCCTGCCCAGCATCCCTGAATGTTGTTTAAATGGATCTCTGGACCCAGTGGAGCCATGGGAGCCACCTTGGAGACCCTCATTCTCCACACTCAGAGACCTCCAGGCTGGACTTTTTCCCATCCGTCCTCAGGAACTGCTGGAAATAACAAGAGCTCCCACTTCTATTATGTTTCATGGCTCACAACAGCCTTGTGAGGGACAAGGGCCATTATTATTCCTATTTTAAAGATGAGGAAACTGAGGCTCCAGTGATTCTGTGACTCAGACTCAGATTCCACAGGTGGGAAATGGCAAAACCAAGGCTCTTTCCACTGCACTTCACTGCCTCCCTTCAGGCACAAAGATCTCCTTTCCCTAAGTAATCATTAGGGAGAGAGAAATGCCTGGACCCTGCCCTACTTCATGGATGAAGCACACGCCCACTCAAAGGTGACATCTGCCCGGCTCAAGAGGGCCCAGTAAGGGGGCCTGAGTTCAAATCCCAGCTTCAAACAGGACCCCAGGCATCCCGAGTCTTGGGCTTCTCACAGACTCAGTTTCCTCCTCTGGAAAATGGGCCTCCCTACCTGCTAGGATAGGATGAAATGGGAGGGTAAAAAACAGTAACTAGATAGAAAACTACAAGGGGAAAGATGTGAAATGATGCAGCCCAGACGCATGAGAGGACAGAGTCCCTTATAACGGATGAAGAAATGGCAGCTTGATGTGAGAGAAAGAACCTGGCTTTGGAGTCCGCAGACTATAGAGCGAACTCCATAAATCAGGGCCCAATGGCCCCAGCACCTTTCTTTAAAAGCCTTGGCTCTTGTAGCTTGGGAAGCTAAATTTAAATCCTACGTCCTAACTGTCACTTAACCTCCCTGGGTCTCTTGTTCCTCTTCTATACAACAAAATGAGGTAATTTCTAGTTCCGGACCTATGATTTCTCCCTAAGCCTTAATTTGCTCATCCATAAAATGGGAATAATGAGCTACAGAAGTGTGAGCTGTTGTTCCTGCTCCTGAAGAAGAGAAAAATTCCCTCATCAATAACTGACATGGATTCTCAAAGAGTCCTGAAAAAAAAAAAAAAAAAGACCTCAGGAAATCTAGTGAGATATCCAAAGCGAAATGCACAATGAAAAAGACTAGCAATATTGGTGCTCTCCAGGGGTACTCTGCCATCTCTCTCCCTCAAACACTCAGAAGCTCACAGTGCCAGGGCCTCGAAAGTCACCAAGGAGTCTGCCAGTCAAAATTAGAGCTGGGACAGACTTTAGAGATCCAACTGTTTTTTTTACATTTTGCAAAAAAAGGAAACTGAGGGCTAAAAAGGTCAGGCAGCCAGCCAAAGCTCACAGTGCCAGGGTCTCTAAAGTCCCCCAGGAGCCTGCCAGTATTATTGGGTCATAAAATTAGAGCTGGGACAGACTTTAGGGATCCAATTTTTTTTTTTACATTTTGCAAAAAAAGGAAACTGAGGGCTAAATAGCTCAGGCAGCCAGCCAAAGCTCACAGTCCCAGGGCCTCGAAAGTCACTAGGAGCCTACCAGTCAAAATTAGAGCTGGGACGGACTTTAGGGATCCAAATTTTTTTTTACATTTTGCAGAAAAAGGAAACTGAGGGATAAATAGGTCAGGCAGCCAGCCAAAGCTCACAGTGCCAGGGCCTTGAAAGTCACCAAGGAGTCTGCCAGTCAAAATTAGAGCTGGGGCAGACTTTAGGGATCCAACTGTTTTTTTACATTTTGCAGAAAAAGGAAACTGAGGGCTAAATAGGTCAGGCAGCCAGCCAAGGCTCACAATGCCAGGGTCTCGAAAGTCCCCCAGGAGCCTGCCAGTCAAAATTAGAGCTAAGACAGACTTTAGGGATCCAAATTTTTTTTTTTTTTACATTTTGCAGAAAAAGGAAACTGAGGGCTAAAAAAGTCAGGCAGCCAGCCAAAGCTCACAATGCCAGGGCCTATAAAGTCCCCCAGGAGCCTGCCAGTCAAAATTAGAGCTGGGACAGACTTCAGGGATCCAACTATTTGTTTTTTTTACATTTTGCAAAAGAGGAAACTGAGGGCTAAATAGGTCAGGCAGCCAGCCAAAGCTCACAGTGCCAGGGCCTTGAAAGTCACCAAGGAGCCTGCCAGTATTATTGGGTCATAAAATTAGAGCTGAGGGAGGGCAGCTAGGTGGCGCAGTGGATAGAGCACCAGCCTTGAATTCAAGAGGACCGAGTTCAAATCTGGTCTCAGACACTTAACACTTCCTAGCTGTGTGACCCTGGGCAAGTCACTTAACCCCAGCCTCAAAAAATAAATAAATAAAATAAAATTAGAACTGGGACAGACTTTAGGAATCCAACATTTTTTTTTACATTTTGCAGAAAGAGGAAACTGAGGGCTAAATAGGTCAGGCCGTCAGTAAGCTCCACTCTGTGCCAGGCTAAGGGCCAGGTTTCCAAAGAGAAGCTAAGATAGTTCTCAAGTTCTCCCCCAGGCATGTGTATGAGCTAAGTGACTTTCTCAGGCTGGAGATCACAGCCAGGGGTCAGATTCAGCCTGAGCGACTCCTCAGCCATCGCCCTTTCTCGGGCATCATGACGCCAGTTCCCAGAAAGGCTTCCTCGCATCCGATTGGCTACACCAAAAGGCAGATGGGCTCACCAGCCCCCGGCTCGACCTCTCAGTCTTTCACCAAGGGGACCAAGGGGGTCCCGCCTACTCTCCGGGGAACCAGGACACAGAGGCAAACATCTCCTTTTTACTGGAAATCTCATCCCGGCCCTGTCTGCCTCTCTCTAGCTCAGGCTCCCAATCTGCCCATCCATGTAGTCTAGGGAGAAAGACAGCCATCAAAACAGGCCTTCTGCAACCACAAAAGGAAGCCCAGTACAAGAGGTCGGGCCCAAAACAAATCATTCCCAAAGTGGCCGTTGCTATCACAGCAAACTATTAGAGCTGGCTCAGGAAAAGGGAGAAAAGGACAAGCACTCTCCAGGCGAATTCAGCTCTGAGCACAAGAGCCTCTTCTGTTGTGGAAAGTATGGGGCGAGAGGAGCTCAATCTCCAAGCTAGAGGAAGGTGCCTGGGGGCCGTTGGCGAGGACTCGTGATAAGGGGGCTGCGTGCTGGCTTCCAGAGGAGCCTTCTTCCCCATAGACCAATGGAGGGCTGAGCTTCTTTCCTATAGACACGATGGACGGCTGAGCCTCCTTCCCACAGACACGATGGACAATTGAGCCTCCTTCCCATAGACACGATGGAGGTTTGAGCCTCCTTCCCATAGACACGATGGACGGCTGAGCCTCCTTCCCATAGACACGATGGACGTTTGAGCCTCCTTCCCATAGACACGATGGACGTTTGAGCCTCCTTCCCATAGACACAATGGATGGCTGAGCCTCCTTCCCATAGACATGATGGAGGTTTGAGCCTCCTTCCCATAGACAGGAGATTTCTGAAATGCTGACGGTCAGTTTGGAGAAGGAGCTGATAGACTTATCAGGGACCATTGTATGAGACAAGCCAAGGGAGGTTGGGGACAGGAAAGGGGGAGGGGTCTTCTCTGACTCTGTTTCTCCACCAAGTCAGGCTGTGGGGATGAAGCTGCAGAGCCTGTGAGCTCTGGGGCCCGGGAGATGCAGAAGAGGAAGGAGGCAGAAGAGACTGAGGCAGCATTGTCTTGGGTTGAAAGAACCAAGTCAACAATCATTTATGAAGGTTCTACTATGTGCCAGGTACTGTTCTGAGCAATATTTCTATATACAATCATATCACATCTTCACAATAGTCCTGGGAGAGGAGGGGAAGGGATATCATCCCCATTTCACAGATGAGAATATAGAGGCCCACAAGAAATTCTGTGGGCGAGACACAGCATGCTAGAGCAAGAGCTTCCTGATAGAAAACAAAGTTGGTTGGTTCTTCATTCCCCCCCTTTTTTTGGCCCATTTCACAGGGCAAATCCATCTCCCTCACTTTTCAAAACCTGTCTCAAATTCCCTCTTCTCCAGGAAGCCTGCCAGGTGACTAAATCTCCATCAGATGCTGAGCTTGCTGTGGGCTACAGTGGGGAGCACTGGTTTGGGGAGAGACTTGAGTCACCGAGCCCCATTTGGGCATTATTACTTGTTACCTATTTCATCTTGGGAAAATCAGTTTCCACATCTGTGAAATGGGCATCAAACGGACATCAGCAAGCCCCATCTATACCAGACAAGGAATTCCCTCCACAATAGCCCTAACAAATGGTCCCGAAGCCTCACAACCAACTACTCACCAAAGTATGCTCTTCTCTGGGCCCAACATCCCCAGTTACTCAGCTCATATGGCAGTCCAATCCAACACAATCTCAAAGAAGGAAGGGACAGGATCCCTACTTCATGTTGTCTCCTGCCCTGGGACTCCACACTGTGGGAGCTTACCTGGTATCAAGGTCCAGCCCAGCCAACATCTGGGAGAAAACAGCAAAGTTTCCCTCTCCTTCCGGCTGCTGGGCCACTCGAACCCGTTCCAGGAGCATGGTCTAGGGAGACAGATGGGAGAAAGAGTTAGAGACAGAGGAAATGACTCTGTGGTGATGGCACATATTGTGTGAATGGAGAATGGATGGATGGAGGGAGGGAGGAAGGGAGGGAAAGAGGAGAGAGGAATGGATGGATGGATGAGTGAGTGAGTGAGTAGATGGGATAATGGATGGACAGGTAGATGGATGGACAGATGGATGGATAGATAGATGGGTGATGGATAGATGGTTGGATGGATGGATGGATGGATGGGTAGATGGGTGAGTGGATGGATGGATGGATGGGTGAATGGATGGACAGATGGATGGATGGATGGATGGATGGATGGATGGATGGATGGATCGACAAATGGGTGGATGGATGGATGGATGAATGGATGGATAGATAGATAGATGGATGGATAGATGGATGGATGGATGGACAAATGGGTGGATGGAAGGATGGATGGATGGATGGATGGATGGATGGATGGATGGATGGATGGATGAATGGATGGATAGATAGATAGATGGATGGATAGATGGATGGATGGATGGATGGATGGATGGATGGATGGATGGGTGAATGGATGGACGGATAGATGGATGAATGGGTGAATGGGTGAATGGATGGGTGAATGGATGGACAGATGAATGGATGGATAGATGGATGGATGGGTGAATGGATGGACAGATGGATGGATGGATAGATGGATGGATGGGTGAATGGATGGACAGATGGATGGATAGAAGGATGGATGGATGGATGGATGGATGGATGGATGGATGGATGGATGGACAGATGGATGGATAGATGGGTGGATGGGTGGATGGATGGATGGGTAGATGGGTGGATGGGTGGATGGATAGATGAGTGGTCCAAGGTGGTGAGAAACTGAGAAGCTAGGACTTGCGGCCTAGACCAGAGCTCAGCCACCTAAACTCCTGTGCAAACCCGAGGCACAGGCAGAGAACAAGAAAGACCTCCCCACCTCGGCCCACTCTTCTTGCCAATGGGGTAACACTTTGGAATACAGTAATAAGTCACCATCATTCATTCATCCATCCATCAGGAGATGAAGCATTTATCCATTCATTTTTCATTCATTCCTTCATTATTTCCATGTCCTCTCAGAGATCAGGGCCTGCCAGGCCGCTGGAGGTCCCACCTTTTGCCCCCACTACCCAAGTCTAGCCAGAGCCTCCTCATGGGGATCTTGTCAGACATGCCCTCCCATCTCCTCACAGACCCCCCAGATCTCTGTGTCCTCGCAGCCACCCCCATTCTGTGCCCCCTTCCTTCAGAGGGCAGGGTAAGCCAATAAACAAGTCCAAGGCAGCACGTTAGCAGGTAACATGGGCCTTGTGCGTCGCTGACTTCGGCCCCCTCTATCAGGAGCCTTCAATGTCTCAGCCCAAAGGACTCGTTTGAATCAGCATTTCAGGCCCCTGGAAGGGGGAAGGAGAGAGGAGAAGAGGGGGGAGAGGAAGCAAGAAGGGCTCCTTTGTAGGGGCTACACGGATGATCCCCCACTCCAGCCAGGAAAGGGGCTCCCCAGAGGCTTTGGGTGCGACCTCAGCCAAGCCTAGAGACTCCTTCCTCCGGCCTTTCTTGGTATCTCATCCCCCTGCTCTGTTCCACACAGAACGTTTCTAGAGGGGACATGGGGGAATGGGGGAGAACAAACAGGCTGCGCGTTCCCCAAACACAGATTGCCACGGAAGGCTGAGGAACAACTGTCTTAATTTCAGCTTTCACTTTTAAGATTCCACTAATGAACTGCTGAATTATATATTTACTCATGAATATTTAATCTCTGCAAAATTCAGAAGCACAGACAGGTCTGAGCATTTGCTCCTGAAAGAGATAAATTGGGTCACTGAGCAAGACTCGGGCAGAGCTGATGGCTCCCGTGCCCAGCCAGGGACCGTCATGGGGATGGGGATGGGGACAGGGTGGCAGAGACAGGGCCAGCTGGCTCCCGAGGCATCCAGGGAGGTTCCTTGGGGTGATATGGACGGGACAGGGAGGCAGACAGAGACAGGACTAGCTAGTTCCTGAAGCACCCAGGGAGGGTCCCTGGGGTGATATGGACAGGGACAGGGTGGCAGACAGAGACAAGGCCAGCTGGCTCCTGGGATGCCCAGGGAGAGTCCCTGAGGTGATAGGGACAAGGACGAAGTGTCAGAGACAGAGCCAGCTGGCTCCTGGGGTACTGAGGGAGGGTCCTTGGTGTGATGGGTTCAGGAACAGGGTGTCAGGCAGAAACAAGGGCCAGTTGGCTCCTGGGATGCCCAGGGAGGGTCCCTGGGGTGATGGGGACAGGAACAGAGTGGCAGACAGAAAGAAGGGCCAGCTGGCTCCTGGAAGGCCCAGGAAGCATCCCCAGACTGGGACCAGGAGCTCCCTTCAGGGTTCATTCCCCAGCCCAGCCTGTGCCCTGGAGGCAGGGCCCTCACCTGCAGGTGTGCCGCCGTGACTCTTCCGGTAGCATTGAAATCTAGGGACATGACCATGGAGAAGCGGGTGGAGCTGTGGCTGTGAGTGGTCAGCACTGAGCCAAAGGCCCTGAGGATGGTGAAAGTGGCCCGGATCTTCTCCACTGCAAACAGAAAGTCGCTCAGTGTTCTCCCTCTGTGGCCTGTGCCTTCCAAGCTCCTGCACCTCAGGCTCCATATGCCCCTCCCTTCCCCCCATTCTCACGGTCCGGCCTCCTACTGCTTGGCCTACGTGGCGTTTCCCCACTCCACACCTTTGCACCGGCTGCCCCCTATGCCTAGAACACCCTCCTTCTTCATCTCCACCTTCCAGAATCCCCAGCTTCCCCCAGAGTCAGCTCAGCGGCCGCCTTCCACACCGGGAATTCTGCAGCACTTTCTGCAGCCTGAATCCTTCTGACATTTTGGCAAACCTCCCGGGCTCCATCTCAGAACAAGGCTTTTAAATGGTTAAAAAATGCTCCATTTCCATTAGAAGTCAGTGAAAGTAAAGCTAGAACATTTTCCCATCCCACTTGTCATGGAGCACCATGCTCTGCTTCCACGACCTTAGACATGACCAGGTTTTTAGGCCCGGAACCCGCCCGCCATCTCTCCCCACAGTCCCTCACTCGCAGGGCTGCCGTGGCGATCAGAAGAGACGGCGTGTGTAAAGTCAGTGAGACTGTCAAAAAGCATTTATTAACCTCCTCCTTGGTACCAGGCCCTGGGCAATGCACGGGGAGGAAAAGCACCTGAGGAAGCTGACCTGGGGTATAAAAGCCAGCGTTACCATCAAGGGACACGGCTTTCTCTGGGGACATACTCATACATGTGTGCTATACACGTGTGTGCATAATGTGTGAACATACATGTGCATGTGACCGTGTGCCTTTGTCTGCCATGTGTGCATGTGCATGTGTGTTATATTGTGTGTGCCTCCTATATACTCACAACCATACATGTACCCGCTATGTACACACACAGGGACACGGTTTTCTCTGGAGACATACTCATACATGTGTGTTATACACGTGTGTGCATAATGTGTGAACATGCATGTGCTGTGACCATGTGCCTTTGTCTGCCATGTGTGCATGTGCATGTGTGTTATATTGTGTGTGCCTCCTATATACTCCCAACCTACATGTACCCCCCATGTACACACACACAGGGACACGGTTTTCTCTGGAGACATACTCATACACGTGTGCTATGCACATGTGTGCATAATGTGTGAACATACATGTGCATGTGACCGTGCGCCTTTGTCTGCCATGTGTGCATGTGCATGTGTGTTATATTGTGTGTGCCTCATATATACTCCCAACCTACATGTACCCCCCATGTACACACACACAGGGACATGGTTTTCTCTGGAGACATACTCATACATGTGTGCTATACACATGTGTGCATAATGCATGAACATATACGAGCATGCAAACAGGCACATGTGTGTGCATGTGTGTTTTTTATATGTGTGTCATGCACCTCCAACCACTCATGTATCCCCCATGTCCATCCATACACAGGGACATGGCTTTCTGTGTGTATACACATGTTGCGTGTACCCAGACATGCTCCCCTATCCATGCTCCCCCTCGTCCACACACACATACGTGCACCCCTATCCCTGACTCTACCTGAGACCCGGCCGTTCACGCTGCCGGCGCTGCCCACCAGGAACTCCAGGGCCCTCTCACAGCAGGTGCTTTTGCCAGAGCCGCTCCTGCCCAAGGGCACGATGGCCTGGTCCTGGCGCCGGCTCAGCATGGCCCAGTAGGCCTTCTGGGCCAGGGAGCAGATGTGGGGCGCCAGGCCGTCTCTCCTTCCTTTGGGCGCCTGCGGGGAGATGCCAGGAGGTAAGTAGCGGGTCCTGAAGGACCTCAGGTCTCCTAGGTTTTCCTTTAGTACAAAATTTTTAAATGTCCTGATCCTATCAGAATGTAAGCTTCTCGAGAGCATGGATTCACCTTTGCCTCTTTTTCCAGCCCAGTGGTTAGTGCAGAGCCTGGCACACAGTAGGAGCTAATAAATGATTATTGATTGGCTGATTGATCCGCTTAAAGCTACAAAAGAACCTAGGAGGCCTTTGCTGGGGGGGAGGGCACACTTAAAAGGGCATCTCCTCTGCTGCCCAGCCCTGCCGTCCTGCCACTGGCCATGTGGCCACTCCCACTTCTGAGTGGGTATTCCCAGTGCGCTTCTCTGTCTTTCATTTGTATCCCCAGCACAAAGTGAGCACTTCATCCAGGTTTCACCTGGTCAGAAGGCCAGAATTGGAATCCCACTTGCTACTCACATGACCTTAGGCAAGCCACTATATCCTTCTGGGTCTCAGTTTATCAATCTGGAAAAGGAGGGGGTGCTCTAAATGGCTCCCAAGGTCTCTCCTGGTCCAGGTCTATGACTCCAGCCCCCTCCCAAGCTTCCACTGGCCACATAGAGTGGCCCTTGAGAGGCGGGATAACGGGATCTCTATCATCCTGCCAAACCATCAAGATAAGTCCCCGAGGGGTCAAACCACCAGGCAGGGGCCCCGGCGTGGCTCAGACCCCTGTTTCTCTCCTCCTAGAGGAAAAGTCAAGAGGGCCGTCCCCACCACCATGCCCTCTCTCCCAGGGCTTGGGCACTAACTCCATTGCCTGCCGGGATGGTCCCGCCTTCCCTGGAAGATTGACATCTCACCCAGTCTGCCCCATCTCTCAGGTCCCATTTCATTCCCAGAGGTTCCAAACACAAGGGGCTCCTCCCACTGAGAGCAGGGACCCTCTGCCACCTTCTATCATTCTCCCCACCTGGTCCCCAAGTCTTGGACCTAAGTGTGGGTCTATGCTACCACCTGGTGGTCACAGAAAGCAAACCTGAGCCTATAGCCAGGGAGGGAAGGAATATCATGGCCAGTGGTGGGGTTTGATGGAAAGGAGAGGAAGCTCCCCCCACCACCATGTATCAACATTCACCCCGGCAAAGGAGAGGAAAGGGGTCCAGGGACATCTCCAGGGGTAAACAGTGTGAGACGACGAACACTCATCAACAGACCCTCCTCATATATGCCTTTTTTAATAATCTCGTTATCCTTATGGTATTGGACAGCTCTCGCCTCCTTGGGCCTCAGTTTCCCCTTCTGTAATATGAGAAAGAAGGACTAAAGACTCCTTCTTACTCTCTACTTTCCATCCACATCTCTTCTGGAAACCTGATGCTCCTGAGCCAGACTCTTCCGGGATCTCCTCCTCTCTTTCCAACTTGTTTCTGTATGTCGTCTCCCCCGTAGATTCTAAACCTTCTGAGGGCAGGGACTGTCATTGTTTGTTTGTTTTTTTTTTTTTTTTTGGTATTACAGGTAGCCTCAGTATCTTGGTATTACATTTGCTTTACACTGTATTATTTGTATTACAAAATATTCTCAGCTCCTACTATGTGATTGGTATATAGTTGGCATTTAATAAATGTTCATTGAATAGAACTCAATTAAAATCTATGATCCTATGGAAGAGCATAGTTTTGGGAGTTAGCGTTGCCCTGAGATACAATCCCAACTTTATTACTTATTACTTGAGAAAATTAACCACTCTGTGCCTCAGTTTCCTCAACTATAAAATGAGATGTAGGATTAAGTCACCTAGAGGATGTCTTTAAGCTTTAAATTCTCTAATCTTAAGAGCTGTACACATTGAAGGTGGTAGCACTTTGTTTTACATTTACTTCATATTGTATTTGTATTACAAAATATTCTCACCTCCTACTATATGACTGGCATATAGTTGGTATTTAATAAATGTTTATTCAATTAAAATCTATGATTATAAAAGAGCATAGTTTTTGGAGTTAGGGGTTGCCCTGAGATATAATCCCAACTTTGTTACTTATTACTTGAAAAATTTAAGCACTCTGTGCCTCAGTTTCCACATCTGTAAAATGAGATGTAGGATTAAGTCACCTAGAGGATGTCTTTAAGCTTTAAAATCTCTAATCTTAAGAGCTGTACACATTGAAGGTGGTAGCACTTTGTTTTACATTTACTTCATATTGTATTTGTATTACAAAATATTCTCACCTCCTACTATATGACTGGCATATAGTCGGTATTTAATAAATGTTTATTCAATTAAAATCTATGATTATAAAAGAGCATAGTTTTTGGAGTTAGGGGTTGCCCTGAGATATAATCCCAACTTTGTTACTTATTACTTGAAAAATTTAAGCACTCTGTGCCTCAGTTTCCACATCTGTAAAATGAGATGTAGGATTAAGTCACCTATAGGATGCCTTTAAGCTTTAAAATCCGTAACCCTAAGAACTATTCCCATAGAACGTAGTGAGGACATAGCTTGACATCAGCTGTTGGAAGGCACCCCATCTGCTATAGAAAATGCAGCCATCTAAGTTTAGGCATCTACAGTGGCCAGAAGGTTTCTGTTTCCCCATCTTTCAAACAGGGAGTATCGTTGCTAGCTGAGGCCTTGAGAGATTGAACAGCTTGGCCAAAGGGAGCCTTAAGCAGTTATCTAGCACGTGCTACGTGCCCCGTGATAGGTTAAGACTTTACAAATAGAATCTCATTGGATTGCCCAATAGAGCTGCAGCAAAGCTGAGACCAGAACCCTGGTCAGTAAATCACAGAATTGCAGAGCTGGATGTGGTCTCAGAAACTATATAGTGCTGACAAGTAAACATCTCTATTTTTCTTGCATACCTCTCATGTGGAAGTGAACACTAATGGTTAGGAAGTTCTTCAAACTTTGCCCTCAAGGGGCCAAGCAGAACTCAGCTAATTCCCCAGAACAGTCTCCCAAATACTTGAGGGCAGCTGTCTCCCCTTCTCCAGGAATCCTGACTCCCCATCCAATCAGACTTTCTGAATTTTTTTTTGGTCTCAGAGCTCCTTCCATAGTCTTAAAAATTACTAAGGGCTCCTCAAAGAACTTTTTTTTTAATTAAAGTTTTTTTTTCAATACATATGCATGGATAATTTTCAACATTCACCCTGGCAAAACCTTGTGATCCAAATTTTTCCCTCCTTTACCCCCAGCCCTTTCCCTAGATTCCAAGTAAATATGTTAAACATGTGTAATTCTAAGGAATTTTTCTTTATTAGGAATAGAGATTTCAATATTAGCCATGTTAGAAATTAAAACATCACCACTACACATCTGTCAGATTAGCTAAGATGACAGAAAAAGATAATGATGCATGTTGGAGGGGATGTGGGAGTGTTTCTACTGGGCTTATATCCCAAAGAGATCTTAAAGGAGGGAAAGGGACCTGTATGTGCAAAAATGTTTGTGGCAGCCCTCTTTGTAGTGGCCAGAAACTGGAAACTGAGTGGGTGCCCATCATTTGGGGAATGACTGAACAAGTTGTGAAATATTATTGTTCTGTAAGAAACAATCAACAGAGGGGATGTGGGAAAACTGGGACACTGATACATTGTTGGTGGAATTGTGAGCAATTTGGATCTATGCTCAAAAAGCTATCAAACTGTGCATACCCTTTGACCCAGCAGTGTTGCTACTGAGTTTGTATCCCAAAGAGATCTTAAAGAAGGGAAAGGGACCTGTATGTGCAAGAATGTTTGTGGCAGCCCTCTTTGTAGTGGCCAGAAATTGGAAACTGAGTGGATGCTCTTCAACTGGAGAATGGTTGGGTAAATTGTGGTATATGAATATTATGGAATATTATTGTTCTGTAAGAAATGACCAACAGGAGGATTTCAGAAAGGTCTGGAGAGACTGACAGGAACTGATGCTGAGGGAAATGAGCAGGAGATCATTGTATACTTCAACAACAATACTATATGATGATCAATTCTGATGAATGGCCCTCTTCAACAATGAGATGAACCAAATCAGTTCCAATAGAGCAGTAATGAACTGAACCAGCTACAGCCAGCGAAAGAACTCTGGGAGATGACTATGAACCACTACATGGAATTCCCAATCCCTCTATTTTTGTCCGCCTGCATTTCTGATTTCCTTCACAGGCTAATTGTACACTATTCCAAAGTCCGATTGTTTTTGTTCAGCAAAACAACTGTTTGGACAAGTATACATGTATTGTATTTAATTTTACTTTAACATATTTAACATGTATTGGTCGACCTGCCATGTGGGGGGAAGGGAGGGAAGGAGGGGAAAAAATGGGAAAAAAAAAAGTTTTGGCAATTGTCAACATTGTAAAATTGCCCATGCAAATATCTGGTAAATAAAAACTATTATTATTAAAGAAAGAAAGAAAGAAACAATCAACAGATTTCAGAGAGGCCTGGAGAAATCAACATGAACTGATACTGAGCGAAATGAGCAGGACCAGGAGATCA
Source organism: Sminthopsis crassicaudata (assembly GCF_048593235.1). Taxonomy (NCBI): domain Eukaryota; kingdom Metazoa; phylum Chordata; class Mammalia; order Dasyuromorphia; family Dasyuridae; genus Sminthopsis; species Sminthopsis crassicaudata. Next base: position 17,899,844 of record NC_133617.1, read on the forward strand.
CTGTACACGGTAACCACAAGACTATACGATGATCAATTCTGATGAATGTGACTCTTTTCAATAAAGATGATTCAGATCAGTTCCAATGGTTTTGTGATGAAGAGAGCCGTCTGCACCCAGAGAAAGGATTTGTGGGAACTGAGTGTGGATCACAACATAGCGTTTTCACCTTTTTTGTTGTTTTTGTTTGCTTACTTGATTTTTTTCTTTCTCATTTTTTTCCCTCTTTGATCTGATTTTTCTTGTGCAGCTTGACAAGTATAGAAATAGGTTTAGAAGAACTGCACATATTTAATTTTGTGGTCTAGAGGATAAGGAAGGTGGAGGAAAGGGAGGAAGAAAAATTTGGAACACAAGGTTTTGCAAGGGTGAATGTTGAAAACTATCTTTGTGTGTATTTTGAAAATAAAAAGCTATTATTTTAAAAAAGAAATTAAAACCTCTTAACCTCATCATGAATAGTTCTGACTGGGTGGATCTCCCAAAAGGATCTTGGTAACCACACCTTGAGAACTGCTGCCTTTTCTCATACCAGTGCAAGTCACTTAATAGGACTTCTAGCCACAGCTACTTCCCAGCTTCCCTTGCAGAGGGGTTAGTCCCCAGGTCTTGAAGTATATGTCCCATTGCTCTGGGATCTCCCTGACCTTAGAAGTCTCTCTGAATTCACAGACCCTACACCCAAAGCTGAAAGGGACCTCAGAGCCCATGGAATCCAATCTCCTCATTTTACAGATAAGGAAACTGAGGGAATTAAAGTGGCATGCCCACAATCACACGGAGAACATTTAACATCATAGAGTTTGGACTGGAAGGACCTCAGAGGTCAAGTCCAACCCTCTCACTTCACAAATGAAGAAGTTGAAGCTGAATAAGTAAGCAGCCCCTCCCAAAAGTCACACGCAATTCAGTATCTAGTATAGATTCCCCTCACAAGCCTTCCTGCAACTATGAAATAAGCTATTCACATTATTATTGTTATTATAGAAAGCACTGCATTGGTGGTTAGTAAATTAATTAGATGAATTAATTTGTTTTTTTATTTATTTATATTATATTTATTTATAAAATAATTTATTTATTATATTATATATATATACAATTAATATATTATGTATATTAAATAATTATATAAATTATTATATTATATATAATATATATGTTTTATATATATATGTAAATTAAATCTAATTCAACATACATTTGTTGAGTACCTATTATGGCTCTATGTTAGGGAAAGAGGATTAAAGGAAATTGCCCCTGCCCTCAAGGTCCTTATATTCAATTCAGTGAGTGAACACATATCACCAGAGGCCCATGAAAACCTGCCTTCCCCAGTAACCCCCCCAGTTTACCCTCCCCCGAAGCCTCACTGGTATCTTACCTTCCAAGACAAAGGTGCCAGGGCTCCTGGGGGCTGGAGGAAGATCAGGTCTGGGCCTGTGTAGGTATGCAGGAGCTGGGCCCGGTATCGGTGCCGAAGCGTGTTCAAGATGCTGGACTCATTGAGGCTCTGGAGGGAGGCCAGGTTCTCAGCCAGATCCAGCTCCTGGGGGTTGGCCTAGGAAGAGTCCCACAGTTAGCTGCCCAGGGCTCTGTCCTCCCCAGGGCCTCGAGACACACCCTGAGCACTAGAAATGACCTGTGGCCAGCAGACCACACACCCAAATGCAGACCACCAAATCTGAGATGCAAAGGAAAGCACCGGGAAACTTGCCTCCCCCAGGGACTCCTCCCATGAGTGATTCTGCTCCATCTGGCCTTGGTGGAACTGTAGAAGTCCTAACTCTGTAACCATCCTCCCACAGAGCCCCCAGTGATGGACGTGATACTGAAGGCCCACAGGAAGGCGCTAGGGGTGCCCTCTGAATCCTCGGAGAGAGATTAAACAGCTGCCCTCCCTTCCAGCCCTCGTCCTGGGGCAAGACTTGCGTCACTCTCACAGCACGCCAAATATGAAATTCTGCCTCAGACACTGCCTAGTGGTGTGACCCTGGACAAGTCACTTAATCCTGTTTACCTCAGTTTCCTCATTGGTAAAATAATATTATCACCTATCTCCCAGAGTTGTTGATAGCATATCAACAATAGTATGCATATATGTGTGTATAGTAGGATATCATATCATATTATATCAAGTGATATAGTAATTGTACAATGCCAGGTGCGTAGTTAGTGCTATATGAATATTAGCTATTTGTTAATTAATTATAATTACATATAATACAAAATTCAATATCATTTATATATTAAGACCGATAATGTTTAAGACTAGGCACCAGGAATATACTAAGAGAAATGTCTGAACTATTCTTACCTGTTACTTACAAGCTATGGGAAAGGAATATTAAAGTAGGGTCACCTAAATAGTCTAATCCAAGACCTGCTAGAACAAAGATCTCCTATTAGAACAACATCCAGGACAAATAACTATCCAGCCCCCGCTTGCAGAGCTCCCTGGATGGGGAATTTATTACCTATGGAGATAATTTATTCATTCCTCTTTAGAATAGTTCTCATTGTTAGGGAAGGCTACATAAATCTAGGGGAAATCTGTCTCCATCACTTCTGCCCAGGACCCTCATTCAGTCCCTTGGGGTCAATCAGGACACATGAGCATTATCCCCCATGGCCAGCCTTCAAACAGTCATTCTTAACCCCAGTTCCAGTCATGGTCAACCATCCCTGGCCTTCCACAAATTGCCAATGAGCAGCTGCCCTTTTTCACCCTGAAGGTTCACGTCCCTCCCTCCACATGAGCCAGACCTCCCTCAGATGTCACATAAGACTTTTTGTGCCTCTCAGTGGACTTACCTTGTGATGCCTTATACTCTCTGGGTTTATCTTAGCCCTTTTACTAGACTGTAATCTCCTTGAGGGCAGGGACTCTGGCTTCTCTGAATGAAGTTTTTCCCCAGCCCCTCCTCAGAACTAGCTAGTGGGGGCTTAATACATATTTCCTGCAGTTTATTTAGTTAAATTTTAATGAAGTCTATCCTTCATAGCACTAAGGAAATAGGGCTCCAGACTTGGGGTCAGGACATTTACTAGCTATGTGTCCCAAAACAAATTACTCAAAAAAAAAAAACCCTCTATGCCTCAATTTCTCTTCTGTAAAATGAGAGGGTTGTACTTAATGACCTCTGGGGTCACTTGTAGCTCTAAGTCTATGATTCATTGAATATTATCCAAGAGAAAACAGCTTCCTTCAATGATACGACTGCAGGGTCAGAGATAAATCTTAAATCTTAGAAATATCTGAGTACTCTGGCATGTATTTCAAATTCAAGCAAGTTTCTAGATCTTTCTAGGGCCTCTTTATATTTTCTGTCTGCACCAGCTCAGAGTCATGTGTTCTACAGGACAAAAAAAAAAACTTACTTTTTTGAATAAAGGTCATGGTCAGAGCAGATGACCTGTGCCGTTTTCTCTATCTCAGAGTCTGTTACACTGTGATCCTCCCCTAGATCATTGAACCTTCCTAGGGAGAAGGCCATTGGCAACCTTTCAATTTTACACAGTGGAGGAAAATCTAGTCTAGGGAGCAGGCAGAATAAAATGGCGGGGCCAAGTAAAAAAGTCTCCCAGTGCGATTGGTGTTTCTGAAGGGAAGCACCTCCTCACAATTAGAGGGGTCCTTATCTGGAGTTGGGGGGACTTACGCGATGAATGTTCTCCTCGTCCACCTCAATGATAGATTTATCTGAATCAATGCAAAGTCTCACTCGTCCTGCAGCCAGCTCTGGAGTCCCCACATCTGGCTTAAGCACCGTCGCTAAGAAGAGAGACCCCCAGAAAAAAAAAAAAACTGGGTCATAGTATTGTACACACAGAGAGACAGGGGAGGTCTGAGGGTGGTAATGGAGCAGGAGACAAAAGGATGCCTGGGGAAGAGGTAGGTGATACTCATTTCTAAGCCTCGTCACATCAGACTGAATGAAATGATATGCATGGAGTCCAGATCTGTGAGGGAACTCAGGACCTGAAGTAACAGAGCCAGAAGGGGCCTTAAAATAAGGAATGTCAGATATGGAAAGTGTCTTAGAACAAAGAATGTCAAAGCTGACAAAGACCTTAGAACAGTGGATTCAGAGCTGGGAGGAGTCTTAGAATAGAAAACGCTAGACTGTTTAAGACATTAGAAATCATTTATTCCAAATCCCTTAGCTGATAACTGGAGACTGAGGCTCAGAAGGGAGAGGTCATTTGCCCAAGGTCTCGCTGGTAGCAAGTCACAGACCTATCTATGGGTAAGGTGATCCCCAGGGGCTCAGGCCCACAAGTTACCTAGTGTGAATCCTTCCTTCTGAACCAGCCAGACTTTCTCAGCTTCATACCATCTGTCCTCCAGTTCCTGAGCACAAAGAGTGAAATAATGAAATAAATTTAGCAAGTGAGCAAGTCAAAGGATTATAATAGCTTACATGTCTACAACACTCATTATGTGCCAAGCACTGAGCTAAGCATTTTACACACACCATCTCACAACAATCCTGGGAAGTAACTGCTATTACGGACGATTCCCACTTTACAGAAGAAGAAACTGGGACAAACAGAGGTTAAGTGACTTGGCCAGGGTCCCACAGCTAAAAAGTATCTCTGTCTACTGTCACCTACATCTAAGTATGCCCTCCTCTGGTAGACACACCCACACACACAAGTCAGAGAGGGCTTCCTAGATTGGATGCATTTGAGTCAAAGTATGAGCAGTTTCAGAGGAGAGGAGGGGGATGAAGAAATGTGATACAGTTGAAATTAATGAGATGCTAAAAGAAATAGAAGAAAGATGCTACAAAGATGAAATAGACAAGAGATGTTACAAAGGTGAAATAGAAGAAAGATGTTACAAGGATGATACAAAGATGACATAGAGGAGAGATGTTACAAAGGTGACATAGAGCAAAGATACTACAAGAGTAAAATAGACAAGAGATATTACAAAGATGACATAGAAGAAAGATGTTACAAAAGTGATACAAAGGTGAAATAGAGGAGAAATAGTACAAAAGTGAAATAGAGGAGAGACACTACAAGAGTGAAATAGACGAGATGTTACAAAGGTGAAATAGAAGAGAGATGTTACAAGGATGATACAAAGATGACAGAGGAGAGATGTTACAAAGGTGACATAGAGGAGAGATACTACAAGAGTGCAATAGACAAGAGATGTTACAAAGGTAAAATAGAAGAGAGATGTTACAAGGATGATGCAAAGATGAAATAGAGGAGAAATGTTACAAAGGTGAAATAGAGGAGAGATACTACAAGAGTGAAATAGACAAGAGATGTTACAAGGGTGAAATAGAGGAGAGATGCTACAAAGATAAAATAGAGGAGAAATGCTACAAAGGTGAAAATGTTAAGAAATGCTGCAAAGGTGAATCAACAGATCTTGTCACCATATTGGATCTTAGGGATGAGAGAGAGAAGAATCCATGCTGATTCTTGTTGTGAGTATGGGGAGCTAGGAGAATAGTGGTGCCCTCAAGAGTAATAAGGAGGGTAGAAGGGGAGGAGGGTGAAGGGGAGAAAATAAATAGTTTTGTTCTGAACATAATGACTTTTAAGTGTTTACTTGACATACAGTTCGAGATACCTGAGATGCAATCAGAGATGGGAGACTGGAGATCAGTAGAGAGATTAGAGTAAGAAAGGTAGATTTTAGAATCATCACAGTAAATAAGCTCCAATATTCTAAGCTTTGGAGCAAGTGCTCCAAAAGTAACTCAGAAGCAGCTCACTCATTTCTCAGATGTTATGGTTCTTATTTTCATGGGGATTTTTGGGCTGGACCTATGATTTAGAGATTCCTTCTTCCCATGATAATCAATCGAAGTTTTAGAGAGCTTGTGGAATCCTGATAAGTGACTTGCTGGGGGCCACACAGTCAGTGAGTTTCAGAGGTGAGACTTGAACCTGGCTCTTCTGCCCTGACTTATCTGACATGCCATGTTAACATAATCTCCTCAACATAAGTTGGCTGTGGTCCACTGGCAATGATAACTTTCCTATCAGGCACATTGTGAAGATGCCAGAGACATGCCCAGAAAAGGAGATGGACTGATCAGATTCTGAGGGAAAAAGGTGATGCCAGAGTGCTTGTATAGATGCCTACCACACCTTGTACTACTCACACAGCCCCTCTCTGGAGAATCTGTAGGGAGCCAAGGCAAAATGCACACCATATGAGAAAGGGATGGGTTTGGGTCTTCTACAGAGTGCCCACGGTAATAAGACCACAGGATATCCCAGAACTGGAAGAGGCCTCAGAGGCCATCAGAGGCCAATTCTTTTATTTTATTTTAAAGATGAATAAACTGAAGCAAAGGTTAAATGATTTGCCCAAAGTCACACAGCTAGTCTTCCTAACTCCAAATCCAATGCCTTAGACATTAATTTACCACCCCTGACATTTTAAATTTGTGGGTTGGTGCTCCTTAGTAGTGAGGGCACTCTAAATGCCCTCATAGACTCTGACGTACAAAAGTAATGGGTCAGACATCAGTGTCGCACCACCCCAAGAAGTTCCAGGCCTTAAGTCCCATGGCCTGGGGACTACTCTACATTTTTACTCTCAGAATGGAAGGAGGAAGCAAGAGCCTGCATGCCTGGAAATGCTCCCAGACTATCAGTTAGGGGTTCTCCGATTCTTCAGACCACCCTTTCTCCTCCTCCTCCCTTTTTTCCTCCCCCTCCCCCTTTTTCCTCCTCTTCCTCAAAAAGGATTGTATCCAAGCCCTCAAAACCTACCCAACTCAAGAATCCTTGCCAGCTTGCCATCCCTTCCATAGAAAGGAGCTCCTCTGCTCTCCCCCGTGGCAAGTGGCTTCCTCTCCCCTTTTCCCAACCACCCCAGATTCTGCACCTTTCCCTAATGCAATGCAGCACTCCCAAGGACAGCAGCATCCTCACCTCATTTGTTACAACAGTTTGGTCTCTCTCTCCATCCTTCTCCTCTTCCTCCTTTGTCATGACTGGGGTTTCTTTGGTCTCCTCCTTGTTTTCAGGTACACTTTCCTCTTTCTCTGTGGTCGGAGGTTCATGAACTTCCTTTCCTTCTTTGAGAGCTTCATTCCCACTCTCTTCCCTTTGGGAGGCATCATCTTCCTTTCCCTCTTTGCTTTGGACACAACTCCCCTTCTCATCCCTCTTCCCCACCTGACTCTGAGACCCGTATTCCTTCCCTGTCTGACTTTGGGATTTCCTTTCCTCTCCCCCCTGACTCTGGGGCTCACTCCCTTTCACCTGGCTGTGAGATTCACTATCCTTGCCCACCTGGCTCTGGGACCCACCCCTCTTTCTCCATTTGTTCAGGGATTCGCCCCACTTTTTCATCTGCATGTGGGCTTTGTCTCCCTTCCCCACTTTGCTTTGGACCTCCTTCCCTGTCCCCATTGCATCCTTAGGGAGACCTGCCTTTCCTGGTTTGCTTTGGGGCTGATCCCCTGACTCTCCATTTGTGGGGAGTTGGCCCTCCTCTACTTGGGGCATTTGGGTTTTGTCCTCCTTTGCTGCTTTCATCGCAGCCTCGCCTCCCTGCTCCCCCCCTTTGGCTTGGGGCTTGGTCTCCAGGACCTCTTTGCTCTGGGGTTCCCCTCCTTTTAATCCCTTGGTCTGGGGCACCAGGATACCAACTTTGCCAGCTTTGATCTGAGGTTTTTCACACTTCTTGGCAGGCACGCTTGTGGAGCCCGGGCTGCCCACTGTCCTTGATTTCTCCGCCTTTTCAGCGGAGTCCTCGGTAGCTTTCTGTGGACCACAAATGTCCCCTGAATGTTGCCCTTTCTGTTGATCTGTTGGGGACTTCACATGGCCCTCACGGTCTGGAATGGAGGAAGAAGGCTTAGGAGTCAGAGAGTCCGTGGGGGGAGATCTCTGCTCTGGCTTGGGGAATTCTGAATTGAGCTTGGCCACCATCAGCAGGACATCACTGGTCTTCCTGGCCCTCTTGAGGGGCTGTGGCTTCCTGGGAGTGGTCTCCACGGTGCCCTTGCCTTGAGGGTTCTCCCCATTTATGCTGCTCATCAGCACTGGCTCTGGGCTGGCCATCCCTTCCTTCTCATTCGGAATGTTCTCGACAGCAGCGCTGGGGCTGGGGGATGCTGGGTCAGGCTGGCTGCCCTGGGGCCTCCTCTGGGCAGAGCTCTCACTATTTTCTGGGACCTACGAGAGAAAACAACATTCATCTGGACTTTGCATTAGGACCAAACTGACAGGACCTCCCAATACAGAGGAGCTCAAACTTTTTTGGTCTCAGCGACCCCTTTTACCCTTAAAAAATTAATAAAAACTCCAAAAAGGGGGCAGCTAGGTTGTGCAGTGGATAGAGCACCAGCCCTGAATTCAGGAGGACCCGAGTTCAAATCTGGTCTCAGACACTTAACACTTCCTAGCGGTGTGACCTTGGGCAAGTCACTTAACCCCAGCCTATTAAAAAAAAAAAAAAAAAAAAAAAAAAGATAAAAATTCCAAAAAGTTTTTCTTTACATGAATTATATTTATCCATACTTGCTATATTAGAAAATGAAAGTTATACATTTTTAAATATTCCTTAATTTTTCTTTTAAAAAATAATAAATCCATTACTCACAAGCATAAATAACATTTTAAAATGAAAAATAACTAATTTTCTGCTATTTTTGCCTAGGACTATGCTAAGTACTGATGGCACAAAGAAATTTAAATGCTTGTTGGCTGATTTAAAAAATTAGGGCCTTTGTTATTTTGCCTATTTTTGGAAATCCCTTTGATGTCGGTCTTAATAAAACACAGCTGGATTCACTCTGTGCTTCTGCATTCAAGTCTCTTGGAATTTGTTGTTTTGGCTGAGGCGCGTGAAGAAAATCCAACTTCTCAGAGATCCGTGGTTGGAAGAGGGAAGTACTTTTAACAGACAAATAAACAGTTTTCACTTTGAGCCCCTAGATCACACTTTCAATTGCCTTGGTCAATTATAAGTTGTGCCAGAGCAGAAACCAATTTTTTTAGTGTGTATGTCTTTGCTTTCCTTTGCCTCAGTATAATAAACAGAATGAGAGCTGATCAAATCAGAAACACTTGAATTCAAGTCTTGTGTCCAACCTTTACTAGCTGTGAGATCTTGAGAGGGTCGTTGAACCCCTTTGATTATTTATAAAACAGAGATACAACTTCTGACTCACAGGTTGTAAAGATGGAATGAAATTTTTGTGGTTGTCATTAAGTCATTTTTCAGTCACGTCCAACTCTGTGATTCCATTTGGTGTTTTCTTGGCAAGAGACTGAAGTGGTTGAAGAGTCATTGAACTGCTTCACTTTTTGTAAAATCGAGATACAGTCTCTAACTTGCAAATTTGTGAAGAATAAGATTGTTGTGGCTGTTATTGAGTCATTTTTCAACCATGTCCAACTCTCCGTGATCCCATTTGGTGTTTTCTTGGCAAAGATACTGGTGTGGTTTACCATTTCCTTCTCTAGCTCATTTTACAGATGAGGAAACTGAGGTAAATAGAATTAAGTGACTTGCCTGAAGTCACACAGCTACTAAGTATCTGAGGCTGGATTTGAACTCATGAAGATGCGCTATACCATGAGATTAAGGAACATAAAGTGCTTTGCACACTTTATAAATACTAGCTATTTACTTATAGATATATATATATTATACATCCCATTGCTCACACCCAACTCCCAATGCCTTCTCCTCTGAGCCTCCCTTTCATCTGTTCATTATTGTTATTGTTGTTTGTCCTTCATTCTCAGAGAGGACTGGGACATGTAGGTGAGTTAAATTTAGGTGAGGGTCGGCTGAGCAAGGGCACCGGCCTCCCTTTCCCCTCTGAAGCCATCTGGGTCCAGTGGCCAGAGATAGATCAAGATGCCTAGAGACCGCTGGGGATGAAATGGGAGACCTCAGCCCTTTTAGGCTCCGGTCTTCAGCAGGTCTCAGTTTGACTGAGGCAACACCCATTCAGTGATTAAGGCTAGGTAAGAAATGAGGCAAAAAATGGCCTCTTTTACCTAGTCCAAAAACAAAAACAAAAACGAAAACGAAAACGAAAACGAAAACAAAAACGAAAACGAAAACGAAAACGAAAATGAAAATGAAAATGAAAATGAAAATGAAAATGAAAACGAAAACAAAAACAAAAAATCAGTCTGGGAAGAAAAGATTCTCAAGGTTTCTGGCCAAAACTGAGAAATGATTGGTATTTACATCTACTCTGAGCCCATCAGAATCCAACCAATGACCAACTCATCTGCCCAGTATATATCTCACAGCAGTTGGCAGGGTGTGTCTCCCATTAGAATATAAACTCCCAGGGGGCAGGGACTGTTTTTGCTTCACTCAGCACCCCACAGGGATGAACCCAGTGTCTGGCACTTAGTAGGTGCTTGTTTGCTTATGACTGATTCACTGCCTCAATTTTCCCTTTGGTAAATGCCCCATGTATTCTTTTAATGCACCATTCCCTGGGCTTGATCATGGGCTGAAAACATGGTAAATCCTGCCAGGCCTTTTCCCCAGAAAACACTCTCCTAGCCTGTCCCACCCTAACTGAACTGAGATACTGCCTTGGGAATAGCATGAATTGATTTGAGTTGCACTGGCTTAAAAGTCAAGTGGCCACTTCCCTAGCAACTGGCTGAACCTGGAATCAGAAAGTTTTGAGTTCAAATTAAGTTTCTTACACTTTCAGGGGCAGCTAGATGGCACAATGGATAGAGCACTGGTCCTGAAGCCAGGAAGACCTGAGTTCAAGTCCAACCTCAGACACTTAACACTTCCTAGCTGTGTGACCTTGGACAAGTCACTTAACCTCCATTGCCTCAAAATAGATAAATTAATTAATGAATAAATGGATGAGTAAATAAATAAAATGAGTTTTTACACTTCTTAGCTGGGTGATTCTTGGCAAGGTCTTGGTTTACTGATCTATACAATTGGAATTATAACACCTGTAGCATTTTCCTCATAAGATCATAAAACCAGGCCTGGAAAGTACTTTAGAGGTCATCTTCAAAGATTCACAGCCTGGAATCAAGGAACCTGGTTTTTAAAAAATATTTTGAAAACTGTATCTGAACCTACTTGGCTTCCTTTATAATTTTCTGCATCTTATTTATATGTTTAAAAATAGGATTTTGAGAAGAGGTCCCACAAGTTTCACCAGACTAGCTGCCCAGGGCATCCATGACACCCAAAAGGTTCTGGAGCCCTGATGGGGGCCAGCCCTTTCATTGTACAGAGGAGGAAACTGAGGTCTGTGGTCACATTACTACTTAGTGACAGGGTCAGGAGAAGGACTTGGGTCCTCCGAGGAATGATCTCTTCACTGAGCTACAGTATTCACAATTCAAATTCAATTCAAAATATTTATTTGCAAAGCCCTAAGCAAAGAGCCTCCCAAAAATATCCCGATCTTAAGATTTTTTATCTTCTTTGGAGGATGTGCCATGTAAACAGTCAGTCTATAGACATTTATTAAGCACCTATTGTGTGCCAGGCACTGAGCTGAGTGCTGGGGGTACAAAAAGAGGTAAAAGACACTCCTGCTCTCAATTTACAGTGGCAACTACCAACTACAACACTGATCTCACCGAAGATGTCGAGCTGGGCTCCATCTTGCCAGGGTTCAAGCCTTCTGGAAACATCTTGAAGTCCCTATTATCCCCCCACTTCCACCTGCCTTGGGCCCCACTCCTGGAGCCTTTTACCTCATCTAGCTGGAAGCCAGGTCTGTCCTTACCTGTGTGGGACCTCCCAACTAGAACGTCAGCTTTCTGCAGGCAGGGGCTTTCTGCCACGCTTTTAATCTGGTCTCCCCAGCTGAGCCTAGACTGGGGCACAAAGGCTCTCTATCTCCCCAGCTGGTCACTGCCCAAGCCTCCCTGCTGAAGTCGCCTTAACGAAGGCCCTTCATGCAGGGCCCACTTCAACGGAAAGCCCTCGGCCCCTGGACGGAGGCGATCCCTAGCCTGAAAGCAGCGCCAGCCGAGCACGAGCCCTGGCAGGTCTGCAGAGAGCTGGCGAGCCGCTCAATGACCATCCCTCTTGTCATTAGGACAGGCAGGCCGGGGCAGTCTGGGCGTCTGTCATCCAGGGACCAGGCTGGGGAGTTAAAGGGACTTAGCACCGGGCAGAGAAGCCGACCCAGGCTTCCCAGCAGCGAGAGCCGGGGGGCTCCCCCAGCCCGGGCTCCTCAGACAGTTGCAGATGACTTGGCCAGGGATGGTAAGGCTGAGTGAGGATCCCTGCAGCTCAGGATCCCGGGAACCCGGGTTCTGGAATACCACCATGTGATACACTCTCCTCTCCCCTGATTCTGAGGTGCAGGCAAGCCCCAGAAGGGGCACAGGGCCCCAGGACCGGCCCAGCCTGAGGTCCAGAAGATGCTTCTTACCGGGGCTGACAGGGGGGCCAGGGAGGCTTTCCCGGAGTTTGAGGAAATGTTACTTTGGATTGGGGGCATTTGGAGAGCCGAGGGGGCATTTAGCTCCTCCTGGCAGTCGGACTCTGGGCAGGGAAGCAGCCTGGGTTCTGCTAAGTGAGCTGTCCCCCACTCCTTCCCTAGAACCGAGCTTCCATGGCACAGCTCGGTGCCTCTGTCACTCTGTCTCTCTCTCTCTCTCTCCATGTCTCTTTCTATCTCTTCATATCTCTTTCTTTCTGTGTCTGTCCTCTCCATATCTCTGTCTATCCAGCTCTGCCTTTCTCTATGTCTTTTTGTGTCTCTATGTCTCTATTTCTCTGTATCTCTGTGCCTCTGTCTTTATGTGTCTCTCTCCATGTCTTTCTCTGTGTCTCTATGTATGTCTCTCTGCCTCTTTGTCTCTGTCACTCTCTCTCTCCATACCTCTGTCTATCCATTTGCCTTTCTCTAGATGTCTCTCTCCATGTCTCTTCTGTGTGTTTCTTTTTGTCTCTATCCATCTCTGTTTCTCTGCCTCCATTGCTGTTTATCTCTCTTTCTGTATTTGTCTCTCTGTCTCTGAATCTCTGTCTGTCTCTCCTCTCTCTTCTCTGTCTCTCTGTCTATTTCTGTCTCTCTGTCTCTGTTCTGTCTCTCTGTCTCTCTTACACACACAGCACATCCTATGGAGACTAGGGACACAAACAGGAGCCAGACTTGTTTTCAAGGAGGGAGGAATGAGCTGCAGCATCACCCACGTGTCCAAGGGAAGGTCTCCTGCCTCCGAGAGCGCCTCTCTAACCCACCCTGCCATTTCCTTGGGCTGCTTGGTGACCCCATAATGCACAGGGTCCGGGCTTGGAGCCAAGGAGACCCGAGTTCAAATACATCCCCAGACCCTTGCTCGTTGTATGAGCCTGGCTAAGTCCCCTGACCTCGGTAAATCCCGGTTTCCTCCTCTTTAAACCAGGGAAGCAAACCCCGCCTCCCAGGGTTGTTGCCAGAGGCAAATGACGCGATACTTGTGGCAGTGCTTTTACAGACCCGAAGGATCACGTAATTGCCGACCCCCGGGACCCTTAGCGCTAAAACCCAAGAGCTGCTGAGGCTCAAGTAAAAAGAGCCGAGTACCGGGGCTTTCCGGGGGTATAAAGGCCCTGATGGGCTTCCGGTCATCTCTGGGCCCGCCAGGCTGCCCCGCCCCCGGAGCGTGTCCCGGGCTGCTCCCGGCAGTCTCCGCCCCCCACCTGTCGGGCCCTGCGCTCCGGCCTTCCCCAGTTCTGGGCCCTGAGCGAGCCCCGTGACCCGCTCGGCTCGGACTGGCAGAAACGGCCCCGCGGCCGCCCCTCCCCCCAGCTCGCCCTCGGCTCAGGGGCAGACCAGCCAGCTGCTGTCATGGATCATGGGATCAGTCTCCAAAGGAAAGGGGGCCCCCAGTCCGAGAGCAGCCCTCGGAGCCGCCCCCCCCAAGAAGCCGTCCTCCCGCCTTTGCTCGCAGACTCATGCCAGTGACAACTGGGGCCCGCTCAAGCTTCTTTGGGGCGCTCTGCTTCCGCGGAGAGCCACCCCTCCCCCACTCCCGGCTCCCTCCCCCAGGGCCTTCCGTCTCCCCTCCCCCAGCCTCTCCCCCTCGCGCAGCTGCTGGGCCGCATTAGGCCTGAAGGTCCCAGCTGCGGGAGCAGTTGTGTGGGACTGACCCGGCCACACTAAGCACCACATCCTCCCAGTCACCCCTGGGTCAGAGAAATCCCTGGCTCCTTCCCCTCCCCCACGCCAGCCCCCCACCCCCACCCCCGACCGTGCGCCAAGTCCACTACCTCTCTCCGGCCCCCTAGCGGCCAGGTCCTTATTGCCATTTCAACATGGAAGCCATGGAACCCTGGCAAACCTGTTCGTGGGTCCTCCTTTTTAAATGCTCCCTGGGCACTGTAACCTTATAAAATCTTATACTTAACCTCTCCGTGCCTCGGCTTCCTCATCTGTAAAATGGGAATAAAAGCAGCACCTGCCTTGCGGTGCTTTGCCAGCCTGAAAGATATCTGAGCCTGGATTTGAACTCACAGAAAACGAGTCTTTTGGACTCCAAACTTGGGGCTTTGCGCCCTGACTGCCTTAGAGCTGCGGGGGGAAAGCGCTGCCTCTGAATGAATGCCAGGCTTGCGGTCACAAAAACATGGGTTCCAGTACCGGCCCAGACGCTGACTGGCTGTGAATCTCTCGTCCAACATTTAGCCTTTCCAAGGATCGGGCAATTCCCTAAGCCTGAGCTATAGAGTCCCGTCCTGCTGGGATCTGCATGGGCGAAGAGATTTTCCACACCGGGGGTTCCTCATCCTGAAGCAGTTGAGGAAGTCTTCCATGCCCTCGGCCCTTGCGGGTCCGGCTCTTGTCTGGTTCCTATTGAATTAAACTAAACCAAGAAACCAACAGGGATTGATTACCCCTGACCTTTCCTAGGCCTTCCATTAGTAAAGTGCTTTCCACATAGTATGTTCCTTGATCCTTAAATCAAAATACTGCAGTATGGCTCCCACTTTACAGAAGGGGAAACTGAGGCTCAGGAGAGATTGGCTAGAGTTTCCCTGGCATCTGTCACTTTTGGGGGCATTGCAGACCACGGAGAGTCAGAGGGAACACCCCAAGTCATTCCAACCATCCCCCACCTCTGACTCTGTTGACTCTGCTCAACAGCTGTGAGGAGGGAGCCGAGGCTCAGTGAGATCCTGTGTCAGCTTCCCAGCTGCCTTCCTGGCCAGTTGTTATCCTGCACCCGGGGATCAGCTTCTGGACAACCACCTCAGGGGGGAGGGGACCCCATTCCGAATTTATCCAGTCCCCAATCAAGGACTCCTACTCTAAGTAGACACTGCACTCAGGCAAACAGTCCAAACTGATAGGCAAGTTAGATCCTTACTCTGTCTTCCCATCTGTAAAATGGGGATAACAATACCTGACCATACCTGACCAGCCCAGAGTGTGGAGGAAGATTTTTCAATTACAGCTCACGTTTTCTATAACCTTATAGCAACAGTCTCCAGTACTGCCAATCCCCTTTAGGAAAATAGAGATAGATCTGAAAAATCTAGATCGCAACCATCTCATTTTCTACGTGGGGAAACTGAGTCCCAAGACCATGTGACTTAGGCAAGATCACATAGACAGCAATGACAGAGATGCACCTCAGCTACTGCATTAATCTCAAAGATTTCCAACTTCTTCAACATTAAAGTAGCAATACTATTAATATCTGTTTCTTGAAAAAAATACATAATGATCACGTTTGGTTCCCATATGTGCTCATGAACCTCTGTCTATGGGCTTCTGGGACCCAAACTGGAACCACTGCTAAATAGTTTTTTTTTTTTTCACCTTAGTCTTATTCTTATTATTAGCCCCATTATACCGATGAGCAAATTGCTACTGAAATATGAGTTATGGATGATAAAATAGACTTCCCTTTTCTTGGTAGGGAGGAGTCAGGAAGATTCAGCTTCCTGAATTCAAATCCCCCAATCCCTCCAGGTAATAGGGAGCCACCAGAGGTTTGGGAACAAGGGAATGCATGGATCAAAGCTGTGATTCAGGAATATTAAATTAGTGCCTGGGGTGAAGATGAATTAGAGATGGGAGAGGCTGAAGTCAGGGAGAGAAATGAGGAAGCCATTGAGAGGCATTAGTAGATGAGTGACCCTGAATAAGTCACTTACCCTACTTGCCTCAGTTTCCTCATCTGTAAATGAGTTAAAGAAGGAAATGGCAAACCATCACAGTATTTTGGCCAAGAAAACCCCAAATGGGGTCACAAAGAGTCAGACATGACTGAATAGCAACAATTCCTTGGCAGAATGGGGTTGGAGTGATAGGTGAAGAAGACTGCGTACACTGTCAGACAAATTCATCTGGTAGTTCACTTATGTTGACCTTTGTAACAAGGTTCCATGAGATCCTGAAATGATTTTTTTTTAAGTAGTAATAAAACATGTTTTAAAAGCAGAAATGTAGCTTGTTGGTTTGGGGGAGTCGGATAACTTACTGTCTGTTCTTGGGAGTTGGCCAACGTCTGTTTTTTCCGTTTCGCTTCCTTGGATTCTTTTTCTGTTTCTCGAACCAGTTGTCTGATGAAGCCCCCCGGAATTACAGAGAAAAGGGGTGGTGGTGAGGAGGGTGGGGGACTTTTGTCCTCTTCCCTGATCTGTTTTATAAAAAGAGAAGACAGGTAAGATCCCAGCGGATGACCCCAAAAGAACAGAGCCCACCATGAAGCCAGAGTGAAGGGGCAGGCGGTGGACATACATGAACAGGGTCATGTAGGGAAGATGATCACAGAACAGGGAGCAGGAGAATGAGGCAGAATGGGAGTGTCTTCAAGCATGATGCAAAACGATGGAAATTCCTGGCCAAGATGGCCAAGTGGATAGATGCCCTTCGCCCTTCCCCTCCCTCCTTAGTAAACCTAAGCCCCAAGGAATAGAGCCAGCACTGGATTTGGAGTCAGGAAGATGTGAGTTTGAATTCTCCCCTTGGAACCTAATAGATGTGGGACATTGTCCTCCTGTGTAAAAAAGGGATTCTTTACAATCCTATTTAAATTTTATTAAATGATAATAGAATATTATTTATTAAAGAATCATTAGATAATTTAAATGCTTCTTATACATATTTTCTAAATAATTTATATATTTGTATAATTATATATAGATTATATGTATATATAAATAATGTATAATCTTTATATAATATATATTATTGTATTATAATAATATAAAATGTATAATATATATTCTTTATATAAAATTATAAATATTTATCATAAATATTTTCTAAATAATGTAAGCATTTATAAATATTTATTGAATAAGCTCAATATTTACTAAAATATTAAATAATTTTAAATTTATTGTAAATATTTTCCAAATAACTTAAGCATTTGTCATAAATATTTATCAAATATCTATTTTTCATTTAAAATCTAACTTAAACATTTATTATAAATGTTTGCAAATAATATAAACATTTATAAATATTTATTGAATAAAAATGTTTACTATAAATATTAAATAATTTTCCATTTTTACAAAGGTTTTCTAAATAATTCAAGCATTTGTTATAAATATTTATCAAATATTTTTTATTTATTTGCAATTTGATTTAAATATTTATTATAAATATTTTCTAAATAATATAAGCATTTATAAATATTTATTGAACAGGTTAATGTTTATTATAAATAGTAAATATTCATCAAGTAATTTTTAATTTTTTTGCAAATATTTTCTAAGGAATTTTTAAGTGCTTATCAAATTATTTATTTATTACAAATGTTTTTAAATAAGGTAAGCATTTATAAATATTTATTGAACAGGTTAATATTCATTATAAATATTAAATATTCCTCAAATAGTTTTAAGTTTATTGTAAATATTTTCTAAATACTTAAGCAACGAATGAATATTTATCAAATATTTTAAAGTTAATTTAAAATTTTAATTTTAAATAAATTTCATAATCAAATCATTAAGTAAATAAATTTAGAATTCAAATAATTTAAATAAATAATCAAATAATTTAAATGTTTATTAGAAATATCACTTGTTTGTTAAATAATTTAAGCATTTATTATGAGTATTTATTAAGTGATTTTAATGTTTATAAATAGTGAACTTTTATCAATTTGAATGTTGATTGTTTATTAACATTAAACATTGAGTCTTTATTAAATGAGTTGAATATTATAAATATTAAATAATTTGTACAATGAATATTAAATGATTGCAATTTTATAATTACAATGAATTATTAAATAATTGTTTCCTTTAAATAATATTGTAAGGGCCATAGATTCAGAGCCAGAGGGAATTTAGAGGCCCTCTAGTCCAACTCCCTCATTTCACAGAGGCCGGAAGTAGCTAAATGTTTTCCTGATTTTGTACAGGTACTAAGAATCCAAGCAAGGCTTCCTTCCCCACATTTGTACAAAATCTCATTTGAGCTGGGAGAACTCAAACCCTTCACAAACCTTAAACATTAGCTTGCAGCCTAATCCCTCCCTGGGCACGTCACATAGAAGAATGGAGGACATGGTTCTTTGGACACTGGACAGTTCTGTACCTGCAATCTGACCTGCAGGATCCTTCCTTCGTGAGGGACAGGGACACTTCTTACCAGAGATGACATAGCTAGTAGCTGGCAGATCAATTGGACTCAAGGCTTCTGGGACAGGATTTGAACCCAGAGCCAATACCAGTGCTTGGGTCTCCAGTGTTTGCTGGGCTAGACATCAAGGGGGATTGAGAAACCCTAGAGAGAAGACATCAGCCAATCTACTATACATGCAAGAGGGAAAATGAGTCCGAGTGTTGGGTGGGAAACTCCCATAATCCGTGGTCACAATTGTAACTGAAATTAAGTAAAATCCCATCATTTTCTTTAGGGTTTTTTTTTTAACCTGCCTCCCCATTTTTGCCCCTCAGCCCACAAATGTGGGCCAAATGAGGTACTGGCATGGGGAGGCAGCCTGGGCTCCATGAGAATGTGGGAAGGAATCAGGGGCCAATCCTGCTGGCACAGCTGAGACCAGGTCCCTCCTTTACGTCCCTAAGTCTTAATTTCCTCATCTGTAAATGAGGCTGTAATAAGGTGAGTAAATGGCAGACAAATCAGAGATGGGTCTGGAGCCCCAAACTATGGGACTCTCTCCATACCAGCCACACCTCCCAGTCATTATTACCAGTATCAGCCACATCTCTTATTTCTGGCCAATTTCTGCAGACAGTTGTAATGAGTGAGGAAAGGGCAGAGCAAGAGAGGGGTCCTCTCTGACCCTCAGGATTGTCTGCCCACCTCCTCAGAGCACTGAAGAGAAAACACAAAGCAGCAGTGAGAAGGGGCAAGGGGAAACCCATTTTCCTATCACTGTGAGATGTGTTTTCAAAAGGGGGCAAAGGCAAAGGGCCCCTGGTCCAGCAGGATCCATTCTAGCGGCCGGAGAAGTCCAAAAGCAGGGCCTGGCCACAGGGCAGTGCCCACCGGGCAGGGCGAGACTTTCCTTTTGCTCCCACAGGGCAAGGCGTGATGAGATGGCCATGGTGAAGCAGGTGAGTGAGATGAGATGAGATGGAAGTCCACACGAGACAACACGCAATGAGGCTTTATGGACACAGAGGAGACATCGACCAGACTGTCCCTGGGACTAGACACAGGTGGAGACCACAATGCAAGGGAGAGAAGAGAGAGAGATTATTAATAAGGAGGCAGAAGTCATTCCCACTTCACGCTGCTTGGCTCACACCTCAAACCCACACTGGAGGTCAGAGATCTAGAGAGATGGATGGAAGGATGGAAGGGAGGAAGGAGGGGAAGAGAGGGGAAGAGGGAGGGAGAGAAGGAGGGAGCAGGGAGGGAGGGAAAGAGGGAGGAGAAAAGGAGGGAAGGAGGGAGAGAGGAAGGAAGGAAGGAAAAAAGGAGGGAAAGAAGGAGGAAAAAGGGAGGAGAGGAAGGAGAGAAGAAGGAAGGAAGGAAGGAAGGAAGGAAGGAAGGAAGGAAGGAAGGAAGGAAGGAAGGAAGGAAGGAAGGAAGGAAGGAAGGAAGGAAGGAAGGAAGGAAGGAAGGAAGGAAGGAAGGAAGGAAGGAAGGAAGGAAGGAAGGAAGGAAGGAAGGAAGGAAGGAAGGAAGGAAGGAAGGAAGGAAGGAAGGAAGGAAGGAAGGAAGGAAGGAGGGGAGGAGGGAAGGAAGGAAGGAGGGGAGGAGGGAAGGAAGGAAGGAAGGAAGGAAGGAAGGAAGGAAGGAAGGAAGGAAGGAAGGAAGGAAGGAAGGAAGGAAGGAAGGAAGGAAGGAAGGGAGAAATGTGGTAAGTAGGTAGGTAGATTGATAGATAGATACTCTGAGACTTTTATTTTAATACATCCTATACCTCCCATTGTGTTAACTAATCTGAGTTGATTTCCATCCCTCAGAACACCTTCTTTTCCATGGATATCCAACCCGCAAGCCCACAGGGGTCTCTGGCTTCAAGGAGACGACTAAATGACCATTCTGTTATTAATAACCTACTGCCTTTATTAATAAAATGATTAAATAGAAATGATGTCTCTGGAGCCTTTTTAGTCTTCACAGAGAGACAGAATGAGCGTTGATTAAAGGCTATGCAGAGTCCTAGGGATTCAGAGCCAAAGGCAGAGTTTGGCCTTCAGGGCCTTCCTTGAATAGGAGAAGGCAGCATATCAAGGAAAACTGGAATGGGGAGGGGGTGTCGGGATGGCTGCTGGATGTTGGCCACTCCCCCATCCCCTACATTCTAGCTTTTCTTCATGTGTGGCCCTCCCCCATTAGAATGGAAGTCCCTTCTCAAGGCCAAAGCTGGTCTATCAAAGCCCGGTGGTTCCAGGAACAGTTCAATCATCCCATGGAGAAGAGATGGAAATGATTTCTTCTGAGGGCCCCTCTAGCTCTGCAGCTCTATGGTTTAGAAAGATTTTTTAAAAACCCATCCAAGTGTCATCTTTTATTTATTATTATTATTATTATTATTATTATTATTATTATTATTATTTGTTAGGCATTTGGAGCGGAGTGACTCACTTGAGTGAGTTGAGGGCCATACAGGTAGTAAGTATTAAGTGTCTGAGTCACATTTGAATTCAAGGCCGGTAACAGGCAGCATCTTTTCAAACAATATCACTAGCCCTACCCAGATGATCTGCTGAAGGCATTTGTGTAAACACACACACACACTCATACACACACGTACACACGTACACACTCACACATAAATGGGGAGCCATTGAAGCTTCTTGAGCCAGGTACAGGGCAGCTAAGTGTAGGGATGGATAGAGCGCCAAATCTTGAATCAGAACTGGGCTCAAACCCTAGTGGGGTGATCCTGGGTAACACTTTACCCTATTTGCCTCAGTTTCCCCATCTGCAAAATGAGCTGGAGAAGGAAATGGCAAAGCACTCCAGTATCTTTGCCAGGAAAACCCCAAAATAGAGTCACAAAGAGCCAGGTGCAATTGAAATGATTGAATAGCCACAAATGTGCTAGACAGTTTACAATTTTTATCTCATTTGAACCTCACAACAGCCCTCCTGGATAGATGCTGTTATTATCCCCATTTTACAGATAAGGAAAGAGACAAACTGATCTCCTTGACTGGAGGCCCAGTACTCCACCCACAGCACCAAGAACTGACCCAGGCTTTAGGAAGATCATTTTGATAACAGCAGCTACCTGAAACAGTGGATGGAGTGCGGGATCCTGGGAGATCCGAGTTCAAATACCTACTCAGATGCCTTATCCTGGGCAAGTACCTTCTGTATAACTCAGTTTGCCCATCTGTTAAATGGGGATAAAAATAGTAGCAGGATTGTGGTGAGCATTAATAAGATAGTATTTGTAAAGTACTTAGCACAGTGCCCGGCACACAGTAGGCACTTACTAAGGGTTCATTTTCTTTCCCTGGCCATCTCACAATCAGTGCCCCACCTCCCCCAAATCGCTTTGCTGTTTCCCCTCCCCCAAGAATGTATGTTCCTAAAAGGCAAGGATTATTTTATTTCACTTTTGTTTATTTTTAAAAATTAATTCCCACCCACCCCCAGCACAGGGCTACATGGGGGGAGAGGGGAACTTAATACACGTTTACTGGTTCGTTATTCTAATAGAGGGAGCAGATGTTTACTTAGAATTTTCGGGAGGGCCACTAGGAGGCGTCTCGGGTCCAATAAATCCCAACTTTGCAGGGATTCCCTTTGAAGACGAGTGAAAAGGGGCCTTTCCGGATCCACTCTGGGAGGTCGGAGCTGTGGATGTCCTACACTTTGTCAGGGCCGGGAGGGGAGGAGGAGGGAAAAGGAGGGAAAAGAGGGAAGGGAGCCGAGTATCTGGGGAGGGGGAGGGAGAAGGGAGGAGGGGGAGCCGAGCATCTGAGGAGGGGGAGAGATAAGAAGAGCGGAGAGAGAGGGAAAAGGGAGGAGGTGGAGAAGAAGAGAGGAGGGGGAGGAGAAGGGAGGAGGGGGAGCCGAACATCTGGGGAGGGGAAGGAGAAGAAGGGAGGAGGGGGAGCCGAACATGTGGGAAGGGAAAGGGAGAAGGGGAGCCGAGTATCTGGGAAGAGGGAAAGAAGAAGGGAGGAGGGAGAGCTGAGCATCTGGGGAGGGGGAAGGCAAAGAAGAGGGGAGGGGGAGGTAGAAAGGAGGAGAAGGAGGAGGAGAAGGGAGGAGGGGGAACCGAACATCTGGGAAGAAGGAGAGAAGAAGGGAGGAGAGGGAGCTGAACATCTTGAGAGGGGGAGAGGGAGGGATAAGGGGGAGCCAAACATCTGGGGAGGGAAGAAAGAAGGGAGGAGGGGAAATTGAGCATCTAGGAAGAGGGAAGGAGAAGAAGGGAGGAGGGGGAGCCGAACTGGAAGGAATCTGCCCCGCCCCCTCCCCTGGTGCATCCCCCAGGGCTAAAGCAGAGTCCAGCTCGGTGACTCACAGCCGGAATAGGTCCGTGACACGATTTGGGGAGACACGCACAGGTTATGAATAGATTCTGACGGGGCAGCGCCCCCCTCCCCCCTCCCTCCTCCAGCCGCCCGGGCTAAGATTGCCCTCAGCGGGCTCCTTGTCCCTAAGGCCCCGCCCATCTTTGCTAGAAGCAGCATTGAGGGGGGGGGGGGCAGCAAACTTGGGACAGGCTGGCCTCTCCCGGCCTTGCGCCTGTGTCCCTCCTCCCTCTCCCTCCTCCCAATGTCCCCTAGAACCAGGAACACGGCTGGACTTCGGGGTCCCCGGAATGAAGCAAAGTACTGCTATGTTAGGATGAACTTGTCACAGACACCCAGGACGAGGGAATGGAGAAGGCAGAGCCAGCAGTCAGGAAGACCGGCCATTTAGAAAAGACCCTATGGAAAAATACGGATCAAGGATTTTTAGGCCTTCAGTAAACACGGATGGCTCTCTATGTGGGTCCAGACCAAATTCCATCAGGGCAGCTTAGCTGACAACATCAAGGACTCCCCAAAACTCTGCCAGGTACTAGCAAGCAGAGGAAGATGTTTGGGGGGACCCAGTGTCGTATGGCTCCTTTGCTCAAACACCTTCCCTAGCTCCCTATTGCCTCTTCTAAGATAAAATGCAAAAGCCTTTGGCTGATATTTAAATACCTTTGCAGTTTGAATCCTAGCTTCTTACAGATTTCCTTCCCTTCATTCCCTCTGCATCCCGGTCACTGTGACCCACACTCTCCAGGCCTGTCTGCCACCAGTTTCCTCTGGTCTCCTTTAAAGTCCAGATCAAACCTGTCCCGATCTGCTGCTGCTCCCCAATACTATCTTATCTTGTGCACGTTTTAAAAATGTATTCATATTTGGAGGTGTTTCCCCCATTAGAATGAGCACTTCCTGCAGGTAGGGACTTTTATTTTGCTCTTTGTATACATGTATGCACTTAGCATAGCGTCTAGTGCAGACAGTAGGTATTTAATAAATGCTTGAGAATGACAAGCAGGAGGAGCATTGACGTGTCCTGTTGAGATAAAAATCTTCCCCTCCTTCACCCCCTTGTTCCATTGAATTAAAAGTCTTGCCCACTCTGGGGTCCAAAAGGAGGTTGGAACAACAGTACAGGTGTGGACTCCGAGCTGGAAGGACCACTGACCTCACCTGTGCAGCTCCTTCAATTAACAATGAAGGAAACTGAGGCCCACAGAAGACCTGAAATTTGCCCAAAGTGACCCAGGTAGGAAGTGGCTGAACTTGAATTCAAACTCAGTCATTTGAGTCCAAATCCAGTGCACATTGTACTATTGCACGGTAATGTAGACACATGTAAGACACAGAGGAGGCTTTGGAAGGCCCAGGGGCAAATACGCCAAACCCTGCTTGCAGATCTCTTGTAAGTTGTATATGTAAGGGGGGAGGGGAGAGAGACAGACAGATAGAGACAGAGAAAAGAGAGAAAACAAAGAAGGAGGAGGAGGAGAAAGAGGAGGAGAAAAGGACGAAGAGAAAGAGGAGGAAGAAGAGGAGGAGGAGGGACAGAGTCAGAAAAAAAAGAAGAGAGATTGAAAGACAGAAAGAAGAAAGACAGAGAGATGGAGAGAGACAAAGAGACAGAGATAGTTTCCAGAGGGCTTTCTCCTACACAGCCTGAGACTTCTTTCAGTAATGAAATATCAGGCAACAACACAATGAGAATTAAGAGTGGGAAAAAAAAATCACAAAAAGAACCACTGCATGAGTCAGCCCCTGGGGGTGGTGGAGGGTGTGGGTTCCACACAGATCCTGCAGCTCATTGAGCCTTGTGGATGTGTGAGAGAACTCTCAGCTCCTCTTAGATGCCTGAGCCAGCCCCGACCCTAGGGTGACAGTGAGATGATGAACCACCCCAGGCTGCCTGTGTTCAAAGGAGAACTGAACTTACTCTCCCTCCTCGGTAACAAACCTTCCGGAGAAGAAAAAAGTCCTGCCTCAGAAATCCAAACACAAGCTAGGAGAGGCAGAAGCTGGAGTTTACAATTCAAGATCCTAACTACATCCCCAGCTCAGTCTGGTGTAAGGATCATCGATTATAAAAGCCTCAGAACTAGAAAAAACAATCACAGGATCTCTGGTGGGAAGGGATTCCCCAGGGCCATCTTATCCCACCCAGACCTGAACAACAGTCCCCTCTACATT
This sequence comes from Sminthopsis crassicaudata, assembly GCF_048593235.1. Taxonomy (NCBI): domain Eukaryota; kingdom Metazoa; phylum Chordata; class Mammalia; order Dasyuromorphia; family Dasyuridae; genus Sminthopsis; species Sminthopsis crassicaudata. The sequence goes on from NC_133617.1 coordinate 17,924,892, forward strand.
GCCCCTGACTAGGGCTTGAAGACTTCCAGTGATGGGCAACCAACTACCTCAAAAGAAAACCTTTGAGACAGCTCTCATTGATAGGAAGTTTGCTCTAAACGCAAACCCAAATTCACTTCTCAGTAGCCTTCTGATGCCAAGTAGAAAAAACAAAACAAAACAAAACAATTCCTCTTCCATCCCATAATCTTTCAAACATTCATAGAACCAGATCCGTGGGTTTGGGGCTGGAAAGGACCACAGAAACATCTAATCCAACCACTTCATTTTACAGTCCAGGAAACTGAGACTCACTGGCCACAGTAACTTGCCCAGAGTCAGACAGAGGGTAAATTAGCATGATCCTTCCCCCTCCAAGTTTTTATTTTTCCAGATTACATAATCTCAATTTTCCCTTTAATTTTTAGATGGCATGATCATGAGATTCTCCCCAACTGATCAATGTCCTTTTTACAAATGTGATGTCCAAAATAAAACACAATATTCTGGAGAAGATCTGGCTAAGGCAGTGGGACTGTTCTTTCCCTAACCTGAGACATCCTTAATGTATGTCATTAGCTCTTTGATAATAAGCTACACCACCTCAGAGATCATGGCAACGTTAACTAGTGGTCACTCATTCTCCAGCAACCTGGGACTCGATTCCAAAATGCTCTCTGGGACTCGATTCCCTCTTTCATGAAAGGAGGAATATAGGATGAGACAAGTTCTAAGACCCCTCTCAGATCTGGTGGGTTTTGGTTCCCAAGTCTAGTTTGACAGTACTCCAATGATCTTAAGCAAGAACAGGAAATTCTCCCAGGAGATCATTATACACGGCAACAACAAGACTCATTGATGATCAATTCTGATGGACATGGCTCTCTTCAACAATGAGATGATTCAAACCAGTTCCAATTGGTCAGTGATGAAGAGAGCCATCTACACCCACAGAGAGGACTGTGGGAACTACGTGTGGAACACAATATTGCATTCTCATTCTTTTTGTTGTTTGCTTGCATTTTGTTTTCCTTCTCAGGTTTTTTTTTTTCTCTCTGACCCGATTTTTCTTGTGCAGCAAGAGAACTGTATAATTATGTATACATATACTGAATTTAATATATATCGTAACATATTTAACATGTATTGGACTACCTGCCATCTAAGAGAGGGAGTAAGGGGAAGGAGGGGAAAATTTGGAACAGAAAGTATTGCAAGGATCACTGCTGAAAAATTACCATGCATATGTTTTATAAATAAAAAGCTTTAATTAAAAAAAACAAGAACAGGAAATTCTCCTTCAAATTCTTCAAACATTGAAAACTTCATTGCCATCTAAAAAATAAAATAAGTGCCTGCCATGCTATTCTTTTTGAGTGTGTGATGGGGGTTAAAAAAAAGAATCTCGTGAAATCACACAAATAACAATGGAGTGTTGCAGGCTTGTAATAGCAGCACAATAAGTGGTCAGCTGGTTAATAACATAAATTAATGTCATCAAATGGCTGGTTTGGGTCTATTCACACCAACAGGTACAGAATGAACTGAAGGAGCCATGGCCAAAGTCTCTGTCTTGGTAGCCCAAGGACATTTCTTACATTTCTGGTCCTTCCGGACTCGATGTGAAATGCCACAGGAGCAGACAGATGAGTCTCCTAGACCAAGGCGTGTCTTGTAAAGCCTACCTTCCATTAGTCAGACCCCAGAAGGGAATATCACATCCAGTTTGGGTCATCAAGCTTTTAAAAAAGATGCAGTGAGCACTAGGGAAGATTTTCCATAGTCACAAAGGTCCAAATGAGAGGGAAAAGACTTAAATCAGATTCTGTAGAGGTAGCTCAATAGGGATCCAGTGGCAGGGAACTCGGACCGGAATTTAGGTTTCTAGATCCCAGACTCAGTGTTTTTGTCTTTGTTTCATGATAAGGAAGAAAACAATGAAACTCAAGGTGAGAAATAGGAGAACTGCCGAGGAAGCTCATGGAATCTTTGCACAAAACAATCTACAAGGAGGTAACAGACACCCAAGATGGCAGAGACAAAGGTGAGGGGCAGACCCCGTTATTCATCCGAACATGGTGAGCCCGCTCCAGAGATACAAACCAGGAAAAGGGAACGATTCTTAACCTCAAGGGACATGGATTCTCTTGGGAAATAGAATGTGGAATAATAACAATAATAACACTTGACTTATAGCACATTAAGCTTGGCAAATACTCTACAAATATTACATTTGATCTTCTCAAGAATATTTTTTTGCATTTTATAGAAGATGAATCTGAGATAGACAGAGGTTAAAGGATTTGCCCAGAGTCATACACTTAAATGTCTGAGACCTAATTAGAATTGTCTTCCTGAGTACAATATATACACATATGTACACACACACGTGTGTGTATGCCTTTGATGCATATACATGTGTAAACACAGACATATATGATATTTGTGTGTATACAAATGCTGGAGGAATGTGAATTTGTGTAGAGAGAAATATGCATATATGTATTTGTATATGTGCACATATTCACACATGTTCACAATACATATGTGTTGTATTGTATGCATGTAGGTATGTGTTGTGTGTGCATGCATGTGTGTGTCTATGCATGTCTATAGAAGTTTGTGTGTATGTGTATATATTTATTTTTTGTACTTATATTTTACATGTGTGTTTATGGTAGAAGAAATGTTTGTGTGTATTGCATATGTATATATGTATGTTGCACATATATACTATATTGTATGTATATACACTATCATGTATGTGAATTCAGGTTTTTCGGAATCTGTCTATACATGCATACATATATTCTATACATACATGTACTGTATGTTTTACACATGTGTATAAATATATGTATATTTTATGCATGTTTGTATATATAAATGTGTTGTGAATTCAGGTCTTTATGAGTTCACACATCTTTATGCATATATACATTTATGTGTATAAATATATATATGTTTTGTTGTATATGTTTATGTTTCCATATATGTATTGCAGAAGCACATTGCAAGTTCAGATCTTTGAGTCCAGTATTTTTTGCATATATATATATGTATTTCTATACACATGTATACATGTGTGTATGTTTGTGTTTATGTTTATGTGTGCTTGTGTGTGTTTATGTGTTTGTGTGAGTTTGTGTATGGGTATATATGTGTGTATACATACATACATAAACATACACATGTATATATACAAAGATTTTGTATGTACTGATATGCACATTGTACAATATACTATGTGCACACGCATATATATACATATATACACACACACATTTTGTGCGTGCGTGCATGCGCGCACACGTGTGTGTGTGTATGTACATGCACAGACATATGTGTATAAGGGGAGTTAGGAAGACCTGAGTTCAAATCTGCCCCTGGATGCTTACTAGCTACATATATATATATATGTGTGTGTGTGTGTGTGTGTGTGTGTGTATGTATGTGTGTGCATTTATGTATATATTAGTAAATATAAAAGTACCTGAAAATTAAGGAGCAGGAAATACAAATCTAAAATAATTAGGGGGAGGTTAGAGCCCCAACTCCTGGAGGTCTCAGGATAAGCGTCCTATAGGAAGGGGTGACCGAGCTGAACTGGACTTTAGGGATTTTAAGCAGAAAAGAAGGGGAACATCCTAGGAATGGGGGGGGGAATTAAGCACTTTATAGATATTATCTCCTTTGGTAATGAAGTACTAAAGACCTCAAAACTGAGCCATACAGGGCCCGGGGGGAACCAAGCATCCTTGGCTGCTGAGCCCTTATATTTCCTTTCACTCTTGCTCTCTAACTCAAGATGGTTGGTCTTCTTGCTGTCTACTCAGAACCATGAAATGACACACGACATTTGCCTCTTGTTTTGCCCCGAGCTGTACTGACTTTGTCGCTGTTCATTTTTAAAAATAATAATATTTAATATTTAATAATATTTATATTATTGGAGTTTTCCCCTCTACCTTCATTTCCAGTTAAATCCCTCCCCTGCCCCTGATGATAAAAATTTTTAAAGAAATAAAAATTTAAAACAAGAGAAACCCAATACAACAGCTGTGTCTGACAATGTGTGCACTCCTAGTCCAGTGTCCCCACACAACATCCACATACCACATTCACACTCACACACACACATGCACACAACACAAACATACATTGACCATACATTCATACGCACACAACACCCTCGCAAATCTCCCCCTGTAAAGAATGGAGAAGGGGACTTGCTTCTTCACTTGGTCTCATTGCATAATCCTCAGGTGGAAGTTTGGGGATGTGAGAAAAAAGTACGAATTTAGCATTATTTTTTCCCAGTATTTAAGTGGGCAGCAGCGCCCGCTTGGTACCCCACTCAAGGGTGCATCAAATGGGACCAGAGGCTCTCTAAACTACTCCATAGGGAAAAACACTCCCTTCTAGGCCCAGAACAACTGCCATTCAAGCCCAAGCTCCAAGGCCCAGCTCCTCCAGTCCCAGTGTAGACAGAAGCTAACTTTGGCAGACATGATGCCTTCCGTGTGATCCTCCTTCTAGGCTATATCTGCAGAACAGCAGCAAGGGGACTGAGTCTGGGAGGGAATTCCAGGTAAAAGTTCGTCCGACCTCTCCCATGGGGCCCGTGAATCTCTCCTCTGGGCTTTCAATGGATTCCAGGGCAGTCACTGAATAACCGTTGCCATATTATAGCCTCCCCTCAAAGTAATAGCTGATCTCAGAATTTTAAAGGCCACCAGTGAGCCCTAGGATCATAAGAAAATGCTGAGAGACCCAGTTAGTGTTGGCGCCCAACTGGGCTTAGACTAGTCTCGGTAAATAATTTTACTTACACTTAATAGACCTACTGGACTAGGCAAGGAGAAACCACGGATTGAGCCTTGAGGGTGAAAATGGGGAAAATTACAAAACCCTTAGATCAAACTCTTAAGAACTAGTGGTCCAATTTTCCTTTCAAAGGAAATTTTCCTTTGTGGTCCAATTGTTTCCAAAAGGGAAGAGGAAAAAAAATGTATACAGCTAAGAAAATAACCACGTTCTGAAGTCCATTTATCCCGAAATGAGTGGTCCCCACCGTTTCCTATTCTGGTGTTCTCCCCCGCAAGCCCACAGAGTTAAAGCGACTGAAGCAAAAAGGGAGAATCTAAAAATAGGCCCCGTCCTCCTCTTGAATCAGGAATCCGACAAATGGGACCCCCCCCAAAATATACCACTTAGAGCTGAAAATTGTCCCACGTACACACACCCCAAATAAAGAACAAAGGTACCTTCTCAAGTAAGCAGCACACTGGGATTCGGGTAACGGGAATGGACCCACTGGGCCGAGCCTCTATTAGCAGCTAAGGGATCCGACAGACAGCGGGGCAAGCAGGAGGCTGAAAGTGGCAAAGACCAAGCAGCTCCCTCTCTTCCCTCCCCCGGCCCCAGGCCCCACACCCCAGACTGATAACAGCAGCAGCTGAGTTGACAAATCATTCCTAAAAATAGTCGGGGCCAGCTCCAAGGCTGGCCCGGAGACAGATACTTCCAGGGGCAGCCGTTGCCCAGGCTGCAGGAGTGCCTGAATAGCATGGACATATTTGGTGATTGAGTTGCAAGGGAGGGGGACAAGCTCCCTCAGCAAACCGTCATCCCGATCACACTGACGTTCGTTGCCCAACTGTCCTGTTGTTGTAGCCAGGAGTCCTTAACCTGGAGTCCACCATCTTCTTGTTTTTTTAAATATTTGGATGTCTGGGATTCGCTATAACGGATTACCCATCTAATCCTGTGGATCTTATTGTAGGCAAGAGCAGGGGTCCATAGGCTTCAATGAGTGCTCAGTGGCTCTATGACCCAGAAAGTATTGCTCTAAACCAATCCTAGCTGATAAGATTATAGGATCCTAGAGTGAAACCCTCCCCCGCCCCCCAAAAAGATGATAGGATCCTAGATTTGGGGTAATAAGGGACCGAAGAGGTCATTTAATTCATTTTACAAAGAGAAGAACTGAAGCTCAGAGGGGTTGTCAATCAATCAACAAATACTAAGTACCTACTGTATACCAGGAGATACAAGTACAAAATATAAAACGATCACTCTTCACAGTAGAGGGTTATAGAGCATAACTCCAAAATTGACGGCATCTAGTCTAATTTTACAGGAGGAGAAACTGAGGTCCCATAGGCGAAGTGATTTATGCAGGTCAAAAAGGTAATACTCATCAGAGCTCAATGTTATTTGTGTATAGCTGATTCTATACATGTATGATCATGTTCAACATATTTACACATTGATCATGTTGTGACAGAAGAATCAAAACAAATGAGAAAAGCCACAAGAAAGAAAAAAAGAAAGAAAACTGAAAATAGAAGGCTTCTGTCTGCATTCAGACTCCATAATTCCTCCTCTGGATGGATGTTTTTTCCATGGATGGCGTTTTCCATCATGAGTCTTTCGGAATTGTGTTGGATCACTGTACAAGTTAACTAAGCCTTTCAGAGTTGATCATTGCTACAGTGTTGCTGTTATTGTATACAATGTTCTCCTGGTTCTGCTCTCTTCACTCTTCATCAGTGCCTGTAAGTCTTTTCAGGTTTTTCCGAAATCTGTGTGCTCATCATTTCTTATAGAACAATAGCATTGCATTACATTCATAATAACAACTTGTCAGCCATCCCCCCATGGATGGGTATCCCTTCAATTTCCAGTCTTCGCCACCACAAAAAGAGCTGCTGTAAATATTTCTATACATGTGGGTCCTTTCCCCCTTTTTATGACAAGAGAGCCTTATAAATATAATTTTTATCTTTACTGCCAGCCTCCCAGAGAGTGTTTGCCTGCTAAAAGTCAACATAATTTGGAAAAAAGAAATTCTGTTACTCTTGGCAAAGCTTGGGACTTCTCTGCCTTATCGCTGCTCCGTGGAGACAGTCTTGCTGTTGCCTTCCTGTCTGTCTATGGTTTTAGTAGAGAGAGGGGTTGCCTGAAAATACAGGCCAGGCTTCTCTGCTCTGCCCAGCTCATCTCTGGTATTAAGTTCTAGCTCCTTAGATTGCTACAATTCCTTAGCACAGCAGAATCACAGAGCTCCAGAGTGGAAACACACCTCAGTCGCACTCAGTCCAATCCCAACCTGAATGAACACCTCATCTACTAGGTCCTGGAATCTTTGCTTTAAAATCTCCAGTGATGGAGAACTCGGTACTTCTTAAAATGATTCATTTCACTCTGGGACAGCTTAAAAAGTTCTTCCCACCAAGAGCCAGCCTAAATTGACCTGTTGGACCAAGAAGAAAAGCATGGTGTCCTGGAAAGAAAGGCAGATTTGGAGTCAAGTAGATCTGACTCTAAATCTCAGATCTGGTGCCTGTATGACCTTGAAGAAGTATCGCGCAAGTATCTGGCTTCGTTTCTAAAATGAAGGTCTTGCGCTACAGGGTCTCTGGAGACCCACCCAACAATTGATGCAGGTTCCCAGAACCTCACAGGACAACCCTAAATTTGTGGTTCTAGGATACATCCTATCTTTCTGCCCTAAGTTGAACCTTTGGATCCTTGAAAACAACTCTTGTATCATCCTCCTTCATCCTGGCTTATTTCAAGAACCTGAACCAAATTGGTCTACTGGTTCCAGGGTCTTCTCTGGAAAGCTGGGTACCTTAGAGGAGAAGGAATAGTTCATGACATCAATAGGAGCTCACAAGGATATAAGGATGATGCATAAGACATTTTGCAAACCTTAAATCCCTGCTGAAATGTTAATAATTATTCTACCAGAGCCAAACAGAAGTCTAACTACCTCACAAGGCTGTTTCCAGGATTAAATCAGATATTACATATAAACCACTTTGTGAATTGTAAAGCTCTATACAAATGTCAGCAATTATTTTTACAGACACAGATGTTCATAGGGGTTGGAGGTAAAAGATGCCTTAAATGCCCATGTAGTTCAATTTGCTTACTTTACAGAGGAGGAAACTGAAAACTAGAGATATTAAAGGTCTTGTCCAAGATCACATAACAAGTAGAAGACTCAGGATTTGAACTCAGGTACTCTGTATTTGAACCCTGGCTTCAAGGGGACACTGCAATGGAAAATAATAAGCCTCGTGTCAGGAAGACTCTTCTTCCTGAGATCAAATCTAGTCTCAGACATTTACTAGCATGTGACCCTGGGCCAGTCACTTTATCCTATTTGCTTCAGTTTCCTCATCTGTAAAACAAGCTAGAGAAGGAAATGGCAAAACATTGCAATATCTCTGCCAAGAAAATCCCAAAGAGGGTCATGAAGAGTTGGTTACATCTGAAAAGCAACTCAAAAATAACCTCTGCCTCCAAATTCAGCATTCATTTTTTCCCATTTTGGAGAAATCCAGCCATACCGAGTAGATTGATAGCAATACCACAGCTCCTTTATTTTTTCAGCTCATTAAGGTTTTCAAAGCACTTCCCTCCCAACACCTTTCCAACGCAGGGACTACAGGTGTGATTATCCTTGTTGTATGGCTGGGGAACCTGAGGCTGTTTCAATGACTTGCCCATGGTCACACAGCATCTAGGCACTGGATCTGGAAGTCAGACTTGGATCTCTCCATTTTAAGCACAATTCTTCCGTTTGGATCAGGTCCAACTATGCTGGTCAGCAGGGGGAATGAGGACGGGTGGGAAGGACAAGGTTACATCAGGGAATGATGGAATAATTGAAAATTGCTATGACAATGAGTTCCAAATATTAGCCAGTTCCTGTGGCCGTGCTGTGTCCTTTCCTTTCCACATTCAGGCAATCATTAGCCATTAGCAGGATCAGGACTCCCTGTTTTTCTTTCTCTCCCTCCCAATCTGAAAATGAAATGAACCTCTGGGGCCATTTAAAAGCTCTTTTAAGAAGTATTGATACATTATGTTTTGATACGAAATTCAATTCCCAAGAAACATCCAAATTAACTCTCACACAAATAACATTACTGACTCTATTGCCAGCTGCCTTGGGGACTAGATTTAGAAGAATTTAAGCCTTGCAACTCTCGAACTCTCCTCCAAAAGCCTCTGATGTTGTCATTGGCGAGGGTCCCATGAGATCACTATATATAGGCTGCTTCTACTCTCTTTCATTTTCCTCTCTAATCATTTTCAGACCAACCTTCTCTCCTCCATCCCTTCAACTTCCCCTTCTGAAATATAATCAAATCGATCTTGTTACTAGAAAGCATGTGTCAATTTATTCCTCCACGAATTGTTCCTATAACTTTCCACACCCAAACTTTCCTCATTGGCTACCATCATCCTGTTGCCTCCCTATTGGGATGTAAGCTCTTGGAGACAGGGATTGTCTCTCATTTTGTATTTGAGGCAGCTAGGGAGCATAGTGGGAAGAGTATTACAAAGAAGGCCTCAGATGCTAACCAGCTGTACAACCTTTGAACTCTGTCAATATAATATATCGTTATATTATATATATAATATAGCATATAATATACAATATAATATATTGTTATAATAGCATATGACTTCCAAGGTGGTTGTGAGAATCAATGAGATATTTGTAAAGCACTTAGCATGATAGCTGACACATATTAGGTGCTTAATAAATGTTTATTTCCTTCATTCCTATTTGTATCCCCAATATTTAGCACTAGGCAAATAGTGATTAATAAATGCCTTTTTTCATTCTTTTTCCTCAAAACAATTGGTTTATCAATAGTTAGGTGAAAGAGATTGTCAATGAACATTATCCATTAACCTACTATGTGCCAAGCAGTGTCCTAAGGACTGGCATTACAAAAAGAGGCAAAAGATAGACCATGTTCTCAATGAGTTTATAGTCTAATGGTGGAAACAAACATGCAAACAAATACATAAAAAAGTAAACTCTACAAAGGATAAAAAATACACACTGAGTAGGACTGAGCCAGAATGTGCATCTCACTGTATGTCCCTGCCATCACTCAAGTGCTGCCTATGGAAACTGTAGGCGATGTAGCCCACGAAATTATTCCCTATGGATATTTATTCTCTCCATCACTCTATGAGTAGCAATAACCCTTGGATGACCCTTATTCTCACGCTGTTCTTCACTCAAACCATTCCCTTCCCTTTTGCCTTATACTTCCTCTCAGTTCCCCTCTCTTAAAAAAGTATATAGTAAGTGTTTAATAAATGCTTGTTAATTGATTGTAAAATCAGGAGGTTAGACTCTTGCTCCTTCTGTATCTAAATCTATAATCCAACAGATGTTATTATATCTCTGAGTCTTTTCTTGATGACAATTACTTCAACAAGTGAGCATGAACAATTTTATTTACCTTTCTTGCTTATTTTTACACTGTATTCCAGAACAGGTAGCTCCAATCATAACTTTACCAACAGTGAATTAGAATGCTTGTCTTTTCCCTTCTAAAAATGCATTTTCCCATCTTTTAGTGTTTTTGATCTCTTGTTCCACAGTATGGATAGAGAATGCAGGACCATGGCTAGCTCCAGACAGGCACAGTGGAAAGCCACCCTTCTGGTTTGTTGGCAGGGAGGGGGAGGGTGTTAAGCATTTTTTTTTAATTTTCAAAATATATGCATAAATACTTTTCAACAATCATCCATGCAAAATCTTGGGTTCCAAAATGTTTTCTCCCTCCCTTTCCCCTTCCCCTCCCTTAGATGGCAAGTAATCTAAAATATATTAAACATGTGCAATTCTTCTTTATATAATTCCACATTTACCATGCTACACAAGAAAAATCAGATCAAAAAGGGAAAAAATGAGGAAATAAAAATCAAGCAAACAACAGCAAAAAAGTAAAAATCCTATGTTGTGGTCCACACTCAGTTCCCATAGTCCTCTCTGGGTGCAGATGGCTATCTTTGTCATAAGGCCATTGGAACTGGCCTGAATCTTGTGGAAAAGAATCAATGTCCATAACAAGTAATCATCATATAATCTTGCCGTTGCTGTGTACAATGTTCTCCTGGTTCTACTCACTTCACTCAGCATTAATTCATATAAGTCTCTCCAGGAGGCCACTCTTCTGACATGATTTTAGGACATTATTGAGAATGGGCTCAAACTACCCAGATCACTTTAAGTCATTTTGCTAACTGGTCTACTTGAAGTAAAAGGATTTGAGTCTTTTGTCAGGTTATAGGTGAAAATTCTCTAGGCATTAGCAGCCAAGCTCTGACTGCTGCCAATGGGATATCACTTAAGTACAGATTTGATCACATCACCCCTACTCATAAAGCTTCAATAGCTCCCTATTGCCTTTGGGAGCAACCAAAATTTCTGTTTCATATTTAAAGACCTTCCTCAAATCTCCCTCTTCAACATTATTTACCTTCTTCCCATTACTCAACCTTCAGTCCAATCAGACTGCCCTTTAATTTTTCAATTCAATGAATTTATTAAGCACTTGCTTTGTGTTAGGTAGTGTTCTAAGCACTAGGAATACAAAAAGATATAAAAGATAGTATCTTCCCTCAAGGAACTTATAGTCTAATGGGGAAGACAACATGAAAATGAATATATGCAAAGCAAGTCCTATGTAGGACAGAAAGGAAATTTTTAACAGAGGGGAGACAGTATCAATCAAGAAGTAAATATTTGTTGAGTGCCTACTGTGTGCCAGGCAGTGTCTTAAGCAATGGGAATATAAAAAGAGATCCTCAAAGAGTTTATAATCTAATGGGAAGATGACATAAGACTTCATCTCCCATCTCCCTGACTTTGCACAGGCTGTATTCTGTTCCTGGGATGCACTCCCTCCTTACCTCTAGCTCTAGAATCCTAGAATTTAGAAAATCTAGAATTCTTATTTTGCTAGAATAGACTTTCTTTTTTCCTTTAGTACTCAGTTTAAACTCTCTCTCAACAAAGGCATTTCAAGATTTCTCCAGCTATTAAGACTCCTTCTAATAATCTATTTATTTTGCCTTCCTAAATATAGGAAGAAAGGAAACATTTATTAAGTGCCCATTACGTGTAAAGCATTTTACAAATAGTATCTCGTTTGTGATATTATAAGCAAATTAGAAGAATGAAGGATAGCTTACCTCTCAGATCTGTGGAGAAAGAAGGAATTTGTGGCCAAAGAAGAACTGGAATGCACTGCTGAATGTAAAATTTTAGGATAATTTGGACTATATTAAGTTAAAAAGTTTTTGTACAAACAAAACCAAGGCAGACAAGATTAGAAAGGAAGCAATAAACTGGGAAATCTTTTTACATTCAAGGGTTCTGATAAAGGTCTCATTTCTAAAATATATGGAGAATTGACTCAGATTTATAAGGATTGTGGGAGATCAAATGAGATACTAGTTGTTTTTTTAAAAAAATTAAAGCCTTTATCAAAATCCCACAATCCTGTGAGGAAGGTGTTATTATCTCCATTTTACAATTTAAAAAACTAAGGAAGCCAGAAATTAAGTGATTTGCTCAGAGGCACAAGGCTGCAAAATACCTGAGATTTGGATTTGAACTCAGGTCTTCCTGACTGCAGACTTAGTATCCTGTCCACTTAACTGCCTAGGTACATATTTTGTATATTTTTGTTCAATTGTTTCAGTCATGCCCAATTATTCATGACCTTTTGAGGTTTTCTTGACAAAGTTACTGGAGTGGGTTTGTCATTTCCTTCTCGAGCTCATTTTATAGAAGAGGAAACTGAGGCAGGGTTGGTACTTACTCAGGATCATAAAGCTAATGAATTTTGGAGGTTGGTCTTGAATTCAGGTCTTTCTGACTCCAGGCCTGGCACTCTATCACTATACTGCCTAGTTAACCTATAGATATACCAATAAATGAAAAATACATATATACTATACACAGATAGACATATATATTTGTGTATATGTAGATAGACAGATAGACAGACATGCATATATACACAGACCTCTCCCAGACAGAATTAAAGCTCTTTAAAGATAGAGACCGTTTCATTTATGTCTTATTTACTTAATATTTGGCATAGTGCCTGGCACATAGTAGGGACTTGATAAATGATTTTTAATTGGCTAAGAAAGTAATGGGAAACAAATACATTGAATTTAACAGTCTCCATTTATCTATTGGCAGAAAGCTTTCCTTGGGTAAGCTTAGCAAACTCATCAATCTACAGTTGGAAGTCTTTGCCTTACAATAAATGATAGCATTGCACAGGTGTTCACAGCATGGAGACAGAAACAGCTCAAAATGGCTAACGCTGTGTCACCATGGAAACCCTCATCAGATCCTTCACTAGCTAAGTTTTCCTAGTCTGACCTTTGCAATAGCTCCTCTTACTTACAGATGAGAAAGGAAAATGGCAAACCTGGCTCAGAAGCTGAACATAGACCTGTGGCCCCCACAGCTTCTCTGAAGGAAGTAACGCAAAGATTATAAAGACATAGTTGCTCCAGTCCCAGTAAAACACTGACATTAGTCATCTGTGCTTCTGTCGCCATTCATCCAATTAAGAGATCATTTAAAAAGCATTTATTAAATGTTTACTGAATACCAGGTACTATTAGGCACTTGGAATGCAAAGACAAATTAAAAAATAAAGCAAACAAAAAACAAGCAGATTGTCCCTGCTCGAATAATAAACAAAAGCATTAGATGGGAGGAGACATGTACACATGAATGAATGAAGCAGATTTGAAAAGTATATCAAATCAAAATTAAACCATCAGAAGGGAGGAACTAACAACAATGGAGATGAGGAAGGACTTTATATAAAAGGTGGCTCCTGAGTTGAGTTTTGAAGAAAAAATAAAGATTTTTTTTTCTTTCTATTTTTTTTTTTTCTTGAGGCTCACATTAATTGACTTGCCCAGGGTCACACAGCTAGGAAGTGTTAAGTGTCTGAGATCAGATTTGAATTCGGGTCCTCCTGAATTCAAGGCTGGTGCTCTATCCACTGCACCACTTAGCTGCCCCCCCAAAAATAAAGATTTTAAAAGATGGAAATGAGGAAGAAGTGCATTCATGACACAGGAGAATGACATGCACCTAATGAAATCCATACCCATTCTTCCTTCTTTAAAAAAAAAAAGTGGGGGTAAGGAGACATTCTTGATATTCTTTCTTATAAAGAATTATCACATTTCTAATAATTCTTCCTCCAGTAGAATTCTCCTATATAACAAACCAGAACATTTAATCCAAATAAATCAACATATTGTCCATGTCTGCAAATGTGCACCCCATTCTTCACTTCACCACTTCTCTGTCAAGGGAATGGAGCATCCTTCATCATCAGTCTACGAGCTTACAGATTAAAAGGATCTCATAGGTGCAGGGAATTTCACAAACAATCTGGTATAATGTGTGCCTCTACAAGAAAGCTTTCTACAACATCCCAGACAAAGGCTTATTCCATTTTTGCCTGAAGACTTTCACTGAGGAGGAACCCAGCAACTTTCAAAGCTGCCTGTTTCATTTTTCCAATATCTGTTTTCTTACTAGAGCTAAAATCTAACTTTATAATTTTTATCCACTACTCCAAGTTCTGTCCTCTGGGACCATCAAAGGGTCTGGCATTCAGAGACAGTCCTTCCTCAAAAAAAGTACTACTTTCTGTGAGGTGGTTGGAGGTCACAGGTTAAAAGTTCTCCACTGGAATTCTGGAGCTCAAATGCTCCCAGAATGCATGTTGCTTTGGACATAAAGCCTGAGCTGAAGCTCAAGGTAGACATTGGTTTACTGAAAAACAGCCCCAAATTTGAAGACACTCAGATTCAAATCCTAACTTGGCAATTTATTCTTTCTTGCTTTTTGTCCCTTTTCCCTCCCTTTTCCTTCTTTCTTTCTTTCCTTCCTTTTTTCCTGGCAATCATGGTTAAGTGACTTGCTTAGGGTCACACAGTTAGTAAATATCTGAGGTAGAATTTGAACTTGGGTCCTCCTGACAACCAGGATTGATGCTCAATCTGGATGCCACCTAGTGGCTCTACTTGATATCTCTCAACAAGTAACTGTGTTTCAGTTCCTTATCTCTAAAAATAAAGATTTATATTAGTTGACCTCTAAAGTTCTTTCTAATTCTAAATCCTAAGATCCTAGGAATAGCCTTCCTATTTTAAAAGAGGAAAGAATTATCAATCTAGAGCCAGGAATTTCATAGATTCCTCTTTTTTGTAGATGAGAAAACTATGATACAAAGAAAAGTGACTTGTCTGAAGAAACACAACTGCTAAGTATTTGAGGCTGCATTTGAACCCAGGTTCAACTGACTCAAAATCAATTTTATATCCTAATAATAATAGTAACTATCTCCCAGGGTTGTTGTGGGGATCAAATGAGACACATTCTCTCTCTCTCTCTCTCTCTCTCTCTCTCTCTCTCTCTCTCTCTCTCTCTCTCTCTCTCTCTCTGTCTCTCTCTCCATATAACATATATATATATATATATATATATATACATACACACACACAAACACATCCCCAACATTTTACAAACCATAAAATATTAGAAAAATACTACAGAACAACTAGGTGTCAGTGGATAGAATATTGGACAGAACCAGGAAGGCACATCTTCATTAATTCAAATCTGGCTTCAGACACTTACTAGCTGTGTGACCTTGGATAAGTCATTTAACCCTGTTTGCCTCAGTTTCCTTACCTATAAAATTAACTGGAGGAGGAAGTGACAAATTAGGTATTTTGCCAAGAAAACACCTAATGGGGTCCAAAAGAGTTGGACACAATTGAACAACAACTAAACAAAAGTAATAGTAGTGGCTAAATGGCACAGTGGATAGAGCACCCTGGAGTCAGGAGGACCTGAGTTTAAATCTGACCTCAGACACAACATTTACTAGTTATGTGACCCCTGGGCAAGTCACTTAACCCCAATTGCCTGACAAAAGAAAAAATTCAAAAGTATTAATAATTATTATTGTTGATGTTGTTAATATCCTGCTGCCTTTCAAGATTGTTGTCTTTGGGTGCCATCCTATTGCAAGAAAGGACACTGAAATTCAGGGAATTGAACTGAAAGCTCCTGCTGTTTCAGCCTTCCCCTCCAACATAAGAACCATTTGAAGATCCTAAAACTTCTCAGGACTGCATGCCTCTAAGATTCATGCATCCACGGTTAGTCAGAGGCCATGCATCCAAACATTATCATTTTACAGAGGATGGAACTGAGGCCCAAAGGAGCGTCTTCAATCCTCAGTTAGCAAAAATAAATAAGTTCCATGGTGATGGGATCCTACCATTCTGCCTTTATTGCTCAGCAAGAACAGAAAAGAAAGCATTAAGATAATGTCTCCATTAATGTACTTCAATCTCTTCCCTCTCCTCCCCTCCTCTTCTCCCTCCCCCACTTCCCCCTGCCTTCCAACAAGCACTGCCTCCCCTCTCCCAGGGACTCATCTCTTATTACTCAAATGAAGAGGTGGAGAAGAGTCCACTCTATGAATCCCTCTCCCTCTTAGAGTCTGCAGAAACCAAGAAAAAAAACCCTTTACCCAATCTTTAACTTCTTTGGACTGGCTCCTGCAGTACTGGAGTTCTTGTGAGTCTCTTGGATAGCTTTAAATTCAAGCCAGCATGGCAGAGGCAGACTGCCCACCTGGTGTGGACAGGCTTCCCCAGAGAGGTGTCCTGATGGACAGCAGCAGCTTTTGTCCCAGACTGGAATCCCCCACAGACTCTAGAGACAAATGGAACAAGAAAATGGATTTTCTCCTGTCAGTCATTGGATTTGCTGTTGACTTGGGCAATGTCTGGAGATTTCCTTATATCTGTTACCAGAATGGGGGCGGTAAGGAGAAAGGCTTTCTTTTGTCTTCTTTATTTATTCTAAAGGAAATTGAGTGCTTGTATTAACTTTGTAAATGTTAAAGCTGTTTTTCCCATCACCACCTCTACTTTTGCCTTTTTACAGTTTAGAAACTATATTTTTTATCCTAAGATAGGCAGAGGGGATCATTTAATACCTCCTGGGGTTTTCTTTGGCTTCTGGTTTAAAAACTCACCAATCTCTCTTCACTTTATACAGACAAAAAATGACAGATGGTGTTGTGGCAAATATAGTAGGCTGAAATGGGAGTTGAGAATCTGAATTCAGATCTTGGCTCTTCTACTTATTAGCAATGTGACCTTGGGAAAATCCCTTTGGGGTAGCTGTGTGACTTTGGATTAGTCACTTAATCCCTTTGCACTATTATTTCCTCTTCTGTGAAATGAGTAGATTGGATTAGAAGATTTCTAAATTCCTTCCCAGTTCTAAACACTACAAAATTATCAGTGAATTTTTCAAGGCACAAAAGAGTAAAAACCAAAATAAGGATGAAGAGAACAGACATTTATCAGGAGCTTACTATGTAAGCCAGGCACTATGCTAAAAGCTTTACAAATATTCTTTCACATTGTGATATTATCAACAATATCACAATGTGAAAGAATATTTGTAAAGCTTTTTATCATCATTTTTATATCATCTTGGGGTAGCTAGATGGTGGAGTGGATAGGGCACCAGCCCTGAAATCAGGAGGATGGAGTTCAAATCCAACCTCATACATTTGCTACTTTCTAGCTGTGTGACCTTGGGCAATTCACTTAACCCAAATTGCCTCAGGAAAAAAAAAAAAGATATCATCTCATTTGATCTGTTTTCAAAACAAGTTAAAGGTATTTTTTGTTCTTCATAAAATTGTGAAAGTCAAGCTACAAATTAATCCCCTCATGATTGTCAACTTCTTTCCTAAATTAAATATTTGCTGAATCCTTGTCAGAGAGTGATTTTAGTAAAGTATGAGTTTTCACTGGAGAAACGTCCTTTTTAGCCTTCCAAACGTAAGAAAGAATAGAGCCTCTTCTTTGAGAGCTGTCCATGGTACCAAAATTCCCCATGCCTCTGATAGAACGCTACAAACAAGCTTAGAAAGAAGTTAGATAGTAATAGAATAGTTCAGAGGAGGAAAGAGGAAAGAGGAAGAGAGAATGAAAGAGAACAATCTATCAACTGAATATTGATAATTGAGAAATGTGGAGTTTGTTTTCCTTTTAATCACAATCTAGTAGAATCATAGCTTCAAAGCAGAACTGTATGATACTTCAGTATCTCATAAGATATTTGGATAAGAAGTTAAAAATAGAAAGGATTCTGGAACCCAGGAAGTTCTCACATGTAGAGACTAAGTCTCTAATGTTCCTCTGGCCCCAAATGAAAAATTCAAAACCTGAGAATTAGGATCTTATGAGTTGTTTTTTTTTCCTTTTTTGATAAAGTAGGAACCTGGAGAGCAGAAAATAAAGACACACAGAAGGAGGATCCTAAGATTTAAAACTGGAAAGAAACATTAGGAATTATTTACCCAATGTTCCTTTTGGAAGAGAAGGAAACAGGTCCGAAGATGGAGAAGTGTTGCACAAATAAGATCAATAGATTTTAGAGTTGAAAAGATCCTGAAAGGTCATCATAATAGTTGTTCAATAAATGTTTATTGACTGAATGACTGATTCCCTTATTTTAAAGAGAAAAATCAGTCATTTCATAGAGATATGACGACTTCCCCAAAGTTACAAAGATATACCCAGGATTCAAACTCTCACTCTAGGACTTTCTTCACTGTCCCACACTTCCTACTGATTCTTCCTTGCTAAACTACAGGTAACAAAATTGCTCCTCCTAGTTGGAATTGCATATCTTGGCTCCATTTTTAGCAAAAAAAAAAAACCCAGTAATCTGTCTTACCATTTGCTATAACTACAGGGAGCTGCATCCAGTTCTCATGTTTCTTCCTTTTTGGTGGTGTCATTTGGGTCAGTGCCTGCTTCCCCCGAGGGGTTCTGTCCTTTACCTAGAGTGTCATGACTTGTAAATCAAATTTTAAAACCCTCAGGCTATTTATTACTTAATGGAAAGGAGGATAGACATATCATAATCATATATAGCTTTTTCTCTAAGTTAACATAAAATAACAGAGAACAATATTTCTGGGGCTCTGTTTTGTCTCAGATAACAGTCATTTGCACCAGAAAGTCAAATCTCTTTCTGGTCACATATCTGTTTTTGAGAATTCTTTTTTTCCCTGCCTCCTGGCCATAACAAAACCATTACAAAATAATTCACTGTGTATATTGAATTATTGTCATAGTCTCTCTTCCATGCAGTTTCAATCCATACTTCTATGAAAGGCTTCTTCAAGCAAGGTGACAGAGCAGAAAGGACACTTATCTTGTAAGAGAGAGATCCCATGTTCAAATCCTAGCTCAAATCAATTGCTGCTCCCTCACCCCCATCCTGTGACTTTGGATGAATCACATAATTTATCTTGGCTCCTTATTTATATAAATGAAGAAGCCTAAACCACATGCTCCCTAATATTCTTTACTTTGTTAGGCTTAGGAAAATTTCATTTTAAAAATTGAGTAGACATATCAAATGCCTTGCTCAATGAAAAGAGAACCCAGTTCTGCATATTATATATATATATATATATATATATATATAGAGAGAGAGAGAGAGAGAGAGAGAGAGAGAGAGCTTAGCTACTATTTTTATTTGTTAAGAAAATGTGGAATTGTCAGCATCCCTTCTCCTTAAACCCCACAAAGTTGGAAGATTTGTCATCCTTCAATAACAAGGGAAGCATCTTCCTTTTGAAGAATCTTATAGACAATAATCATCAACAGAAACAAATAATGACATCCGTACAAAATTAGAGGCAAAACCTTATATATAAGCCTTAGCATGTATAGAAGTCCAGAGCAAAAAATGATGTTTTTGTTTTTTTCCTTTTCTAGGTCCTTCTGAAGTTCTAGTTCCTTTCACCTGATTACCTGCCTTTCTTCCTTTCTTTCCTTTCTTTCTCCATTATTTTCTATATTTAGTCCTCCCTCTTTTTTCTTTCTTGCTTGCTTGCCTACTTCCTTCCTTCTTCCCCCCATCCTTCTCTCTCTCTTTCCTCCTTTCCTTTTCTGTTTCCTTCTTCTTTCTTTCTTTCTTTCTTTCTTTCTTTCTTTCTTTCTTTCTTTCTTTCTTTCTTTCTTTCTTTCTTTCTTCCTTTCTTTCTTTCTTTCTTTTCTTTCTTTCTTTCTTTCTTTCTTTCTTTCTTTCTTTCTTTCTTTCTTTCTTCTCTCTTCTTCCTTCCTTTCTTTTTTCTTTCTTTCTTCCTCTCTTTATTACTCCCTCTTTTTGCTTCCTTCCCTTTTTCCTTTCTTTCCTTCTTCCTTCTTTCCTTCCTTCCTCTCTCCTTACTCTTTCTTTCCTATATTTCTCCTTATATTTCTTTATTTCTCTATCTCTTTCTTTTTCCCTCCCTCTTTTTTGCTTCTTTCCCCACTTCTTTCCCTTCTTTTTCTCTCTCCTTCCTTTCCTCCCTTCTTTTCTTTATTTTTGCATAGTCAATGCGCCTATATCCCTGATTATGGTCATCATCTTACCACATTGTTTTTTTTTTTTTTCCTAGGGAACATGTCTTCAAAGTTAACTGAGTTAATATCATATCCCATTTTTTCTCCCTATTTATTTGTAATAGCAAATTGAGTCTAAGAAGCGCAGATGAATGAATCTGGTTTCTGGTTGCCATGTGAGATAGTCACAGAGTCTACTGTTCCTTTTTTTTGACAATGAGCTTTTGTGATTAGGAGAGGGAGAGTTATGGGAAAGAGAACAAAGAGAAACCTTGTCTGGCTGTAAGAAGTAATGCCTGACTCAGTATGGGGATAAGAGTGTAACTTTAAGCTTTCCTTTATCTCCTTCTATTGACATTGACTTTGATCTCTGATGATGCTAAATCTTCTGATCTACCCATCAGGGGGTTATAATTCAGTGTGATATAATGGAAAGACTGTTAAATATGAGGTCAGCATATGAGATGGGCAGTGATCTAGACAGATTAATATGCTCAACCTAGAGAAAGGAAGACCCTTTAAAAAATGTATTCTCTAAGTGACCATAGTCACTTTAAGTCTCTTTAAGCCTCAGTTTTCTCATCTGTAAAATGGGAGTGGTAATACCTATAAATCCTCATCTCCCAGGGCTGTTGTTGAATGCTAGACATTATCATTAGCAATTTCATTTTCCTTTCTTTTCTTCATCCATCAGAATCTAACCTTGGGTTTAAAAAAAGTTATCAATCACTTATCTATATTTGTGTGATGAATTTAAGGGTGGCAAAACACTGGAGCCTAATTTGCCATGTGACCTTGGGCAATAAAGTTCTCCCTCTTAATTTTTTTATTTTTCTCACCAGAAAACAGTCCCTTCTTGTTTTAAATTCATTATCACAAAAGGTAACAAGGAGTAGAGAATGAGCATTGAATTTGGAATCAGAAGATCTGAATTTGAATCTATTAACTCTCCCATTGTTTTCCTGGTAAGATCTTGGGCAAATCACTTCTCTCTAATACATAATTGTCCTTCTATTTGGAATGAGGACATTGAAGTAGATTACCCCTAATGTGTCTTCCACTATAAACTCTATGATCCCCATGTTCCTTCTTCAAGTAGTTTTATTATACCTAGAGTCTTGTCTTCAATAGAGAATGCAAAGTCCTAACCCTTAAAGGAATCCTAAACTCTGATAAGCAAGAAGATACAACTTACTTTGTAAGGAACACTGTGGAGGGGATTTTGGTTTGGGTATAGGTTGGCCTACAAATACAAATCTGACCATGTCATTGTCTTCCTCTAAAAACTACTGCCTCTAATGGAAAATAGAAACTGGTATTTATAGTCCTTCTTAATTCTAGTCTACCTTTTCAAGCTTATTGTTCATGACTTGCTTTCACAAGTCTGATAATTTTTGTCAAACTGGCTTAATTGTTGTTCCTTAAACTTGGTATTCCAACTCTCATGAAAACATTTTTTGCATGGACCTTTCCTCATGGCTAAAACATACACATTCTGCCTCTTAGAATCCCTAACTTCCTTCAAAGTTTAATTCACCCACCACTTCTTACAGGACACCTTTACTGACTTCCCCTCCCTGCTCAAACTGTCACCTATATACT
Organism: Sminthopsis crassicaudata; assembly: GCF_048593235.1. NCBI lineage: Eukaryota > Metazoa > Chordata > Mammalia > Dasyuromorphia > Dasyuridae > Sminthopsis > Sminthopsis crassicaudata. The sequence continues at coordinate 17,946,786 of NC_133617.1, forward strand.
TATCTACGTATATATTTGACTTAATTCCCCATTTTTTCAAGTAGATCATAAGCTTTTTGAAGACAAGAGCTGTTTTGTTTTGTATTGTCTCCCCAGATTCTAGTCAAATATCTTGCATGCAGTAGGAGCTTAATAAGTGTGGATTGGGTTGTATTGGTTAGGTTATTTAGTCGATAATCTATTAATGATTTACTCTACACAGCCTATTTACTAAATGCTTAAGATACCAAGGAACGGAGGAAAGACAATTCCTTCCCTCAGGATCTTACAGTCTAATGGAGGGAAGTCAACATACAAAAGAGAGAGAAGGTAACCAGTGCTAAGACATGATGTAAGAGCACAGAGAAGTGCTTCCAAGGGCACCCAAAAATAAGAGGAAGGCATAGATGGGACCCAGGGACAAAGGGTCTCGAGAAGCTGTGACTTCCAGGGCATATGTGATCTAACAAGATGAATAGTTTCCAAAGGCATCGTAGAGAACTCCAGAGGAGTTCAGATGGGTGGTTGACATCCAGTGAGCCTCCTAACCCTGAAATCCAGTCACTTTGTGACCAAAGTGATGAGAAGGCTAAAGATCATATAATACTGAAGTTAAAAGGATTGGTTGTATTTTTCCTGGAGAAGAAAAGGCTAAGAGGGACATGAGTGCAGTCTTCAAGTATTTGAAAGTTTGTCTAGTGGAAAAAAAGATTCAGTTTACTCCATTTGACTCCATAGGACAAGAGAAGCAATGGGAGGAAGTTGCAAAAAAGTTAATTTAGTCTGAATGTTGGCAAAACTTTTGTAACTGGGAGAGTCGATCAATTGATAAACATTTTTGAAGTGCCTACTAAGTGCCATGTACCATACTAAGCGCTGAGAATACAAAAGGAGGCAAACCCCAGCCCCTGCCCTCAAAAAACTCACACTCTAAAGTAGGATAAAATACCTTAAGAGGTAATTCCCTTCCCAGGATGTCTTTAAAAAAAATTTGAATGATAATTTCTGGTGATTGATGGAGGGTATATCTCCCTAGCTAGATCTTGACATCCCTTCCAGATTTTCACTCCTATCATCTATGGATTCTCATAACCTTTAAACTACATCCTAGAACTAGTTACCTGCTCCAAGCCTAGACCTCCTGACACTACTATCTATCCCCACAATACTGCTGAGAAAACAATCACAAGGAAAGCAACAGATTATGCAGTGAACACCCAGGTACAAATATCAGTTAAGGGTGAATAGTGTACTGGATTTGGAGTTAGGATTCAAATCTCATATCAGACACTCTCTAGGTGACCCTTGGTAAGTCCATTTATGTCTCTAAGTCTCAGTTTCACCATCTGTAAAATTAGGGCAATGATAGCATCCATCCATCACAGAGTTGTTTTGAAGATCAAATTAGGTTTAAGAGTGGGAATGGATTATAGAGGTTATCTAGTATAATCTTCTCCATTTTGCAGAGAAGTAGACTGAGTCCATCTGGTCCAACACTCTCATTTTACAAGGAAAGGCACTGAAAAAATAAGAAGAATAAAGGATCGGAGGAGATAACATGGATGATTTTATTGTTAGATTGTTATGCATAATGTAGGTCAAGTGATTAATTGTTTAGATAATTTGAAGAAAATTCATTCTATAATAAAGTTCTGGCCAAGGAAGGCTAAGGAGGTGTCATGTTGCTCTGGAGGAGTGTTGGATGTAGGGTCAGGAAAATGATGAAATCACATTTCATCAGTTTTTATATAAAACTATACACATTCATGTTAGGATTCTGCCATGTTTATATCCATTCATATATGTAAAGTGCTTTGAAAAATTTAATGTACAATAGAAATGTGAGAGGCATTATGGGGGGAGGGGAGATCATAATTCTGAAAATCTACTCACTTAGAATGGGTTAAAGAGGCAACACTACATATATACATGTATATATACCATATATACATATATACCATGAAGGGTATAGCACCCTTCAAAAATTTATAAAGAAATAAGAGGGGAAGCAGCTAGGTGAAGTGGATAGAGTACTAGCCCTGAAGTCAGGAGGACCTGAGTTCAAATCTGACCTTAGACACTTAACACTTCCTAGCTGTGTGACCTTGGGTAAGTCACTTAACTCCAATTGCCTGAGAAAGAAAAGGAGGGAGGGAGAGAGAAAGGAAGGAAGCAAGGAGGAATGGAGGGAAGAAGGGAAGGAGGGAAGAAAGGAGGAAGAAAGGAAGAAAAAGAAAAAAAGAAAGAAAGGGGAAGGGATAGACAGAGCAGAATGCAAATGTGAGGGAAGAAGACTAGGGAGGGATCCATGAGTGGGGGAAAGTTAAATAATAGCAAAGCAATTTAAGGAGCAGAATTAAAGCAGAATTAGCAGGGATAGGGAAAAACAAAATAAAATGAATGAAAGAGAAATTTGAACTATTTGCACGGCTGCCTTCAAAGTCAGGAAAGCTGGTTTCAGGTTCTCTCTTAGATCCATAACGCTGTGTCACTCTGGGAAAGTAACTTGACCTCTCAGTTCCCCCAAGCAATTCTGTAGGTTTCCAAAGAGATGCCAATTGGCATTAGTCAAGGGAATTTCTTCTTTGGGAATTCATTAAACTGATGAAATCACAAGTTGATACCAATTATTATTTAAAAAGATGTAACATGCTCCAGGCATTGCTGATAGAAATTACTGCTACCATGTTGACTTTCCTCTGGATTTGTAAGAAATTACCAGGCTGTGTGACCTCTGACATTTACTATCTTCCTTGGGCCTCAGCTTTCTTATCTCTAAGATCTCCATCTTTCTTATCTCTAAGGGGACTCGAGATCCTTTTCAGCTCTTTGAGTCTTTGATCCTAGGAACTTTTGGCTGTCT